>NC_056735.1:1042132134-1042227134 GCF_019279795.1 Protopterus annectens
CAATGCTAGCAGTTCATTTCTCTAATAATCCTTTGTCTACTTTATCTCTAAATTACTGCAGCTGCAGAGGTTCCCATCCTCTGGACAAGGCTGTTTGTCTAGAATCATTACATTTATAATAAAAGGCATTGTTCATTCATTTACTTCTGACCTAGCAGATAAACACCTGCTTCTCAAATACATTTCCACAAGGCATAAACAAGAAAATTGCTGTGCTAGCAGTTACTAGGTCAGAGGGCAACTTGCAAGTTTCAGAAAGCATGCTGCAGTTTCCAAAAAGCATCTTTTTCAGTCTCATATGAAACTCAATTTGTATATAACACAGTGCATGAAAAATAGAATGAAAAGCATATTAAAAACACTTGACTATTAATTTGGCATTAAGCATATACACATTAATACATATTTTTCTAACATTTCCCTCCTGTTAATACTTTTTATTCTATTTTCAAAAAAGAATAAACAGCTTGCTTCTTTACCTAACCTCTTCCATTCAGGATTTGCAGTTAATAAAGTCATTTAGTTTAAACTTTTTATGAAAATGTTTCGCATTCTAGCAGCTCCTCAAATTCAGTACTTTGATACATAGTCTCAGATACGGATATATCTATGAATTCTTTAATTAATCTCTTCATGCAGGGGATTCCGCAACAAATACAAACTCCTATTAGGAGTAATCCTACCCCAATAGCAATCAATATGTTCATAAAAATGGAGCCCCACCCCCCGAAGGCATTCTGGAAAAACTCTGTCAGAGGGTTTGGGCCTGGTTTGGTCATGGCCAACACTTGCTGAATCACCTCGAGATGGTCGTTAATCTCATGCTGATGGTCAGAAATGAACGCACAGCATTCTTCTTTGATTAAAGTGCAAGTTCCACCTCTCGCCGCTAGGGTGAAGTCAGGAGCCATTCGGTTTTGGAGCACTACAGTTCTCATGGCATTCAGTTCATCAGTTATCAGTTCAAGGGCAGAAAAAGTTGCATTACTCATTACTTCGAGAAGTTTGGACAGTTTTCGCAGCTCCCATATTGATTTAATTCCGCCATACATAGGCGATATACCTGCCCAGGATATAACAGCATCACTCAAGTCCATGTGCACAAGTTTGGTTCCCACATTACAATGGTCTTTCCACCTTGCTTCGATTCATCCCACTGGATTCTCAGGTTTCTTGACAGTCTTTTTGGTTACGTCTCGAGTATTTCAAATATTCCCCTGAGGCAAAGCTGCAGTGTGTCGGATGGCCGGAACCAGGTACCCCAAAAAACAACTGCCAGACCAATTCTCAGGTAACCATTTATATGCCTTTTCACCACATACGAAGTAACAGTCTTCTACCTTAGTTATTACTTTGTTATGAAATGACTGCCCTGCATGAAACATTTTCCTACCTATTACTGATAACTGCTTGAAAAGTGCAGGATTGTGTTGTACCTGATCAAGAGTTTTATGCATAGATTTCAAAAATGAGTCATAATCTGTACTACAAGATCCACTCAAATCATTTGGTTTTCTATAACATTTATACTGTACTGTAATGTTGCATTTACTCCATCCAACTTGGATGGTATCATTTTTATAGAAACATACAATTCCTTTTTGTGTCACAGGCAAATACAGTGCTACCTTATCTTGTGCTTTAATAGCGACTGTGTCAAAAAACAGATTTTCCCAGGTCTCATTGACCCCTACGGGGATAGCAGTCATTAATAAACCTCCATATGCTGTTGGTATGGCCGTACAGACCCAGCAGTTCGAAACATTAAAAGTCTATGCGTACACACGTGTAATTGCCTGATAAGTGTTAAAGTTCAGATGCCAGTATATATTTGGTTCATTACGTCTAAATGTTCAACCTTTGTGGCAGGAAAAAGGAATGGCCACAACAAAAAGAACAGTGTGATTAATATTGCAACAAAAACAATCATACAAGTTTTCTGGGGTTGCTCAATGTCTCTACTCACTCTGTACCTGGCCATTTTGTTCTTGTTGTGTAACAGTAACAAAGTTTTTGTCCAATTCAAAGTTTTTAACCAGTTTACAGTGCGTCAAATGAATCCAGGAGGCTCACTCTGCAATCTTGACTGCAGTGGGTGTCGACAGTAGTACTTGGTACGGACCTTCCCACTTTGGAGAACTCCAATTCTTCCGCTTCACAATCTTCACCCAGACCCAAGTGCCTGGGGCTACTGGTGCTTCCGATTTCGGTTGCTCTTTATCTGAAACAGAATTTAACTGCAAAAGTTTGTTATTCAAAAATCGCCTCATAAACCCTGCAAGTGAACTGTCAGCCTCCTGCTCTGTAGACATGAGAGGTTTCCACTGAGGTGTATAATATGCCCTCCCAAACAAAGTTTCAAAAGGAGTTAATCCCTTCGCATTTGGAACAGTTCTCATACTCAACAGTGCTAAAGGCAAACAGTGCACCCAGTTTTTCTGTGTCTCTACTATCAACTTCCTAAGTTTGTTCTTCAATACCCCATTATGCCTCTCTACTAGCCCTGCAGATTGGGGGTGATACGCACAGTGGTTCTTTAATGATATCCCAAAATAATGACTGAGTTGTTGAATTGTTTGGTTCACGAAATATGTCCCGTTATCATTATAAATCTTTTCCGGTATACCGAATTTGGGTATAATTTCTTTAACGAGGACCTTTGCAACAGTAGCTGCATTTGGATTTTTAGTTGGAAACGCTTCTACCCATTTGGAAAACATGTCTATAATAACAAGGCAATACTTCTTATTTTCACATTTATTCAATTCTATGAAGTCCATACAAATAGTATGGAACGGATATGGTGGTGTAGGAAAATTCCCCTGCTTAGGCTTTAATGCTCCTTGTGCATGATGCTTGTTACAAACATGGCATGCTGCACAAAAATTTTTTGTATAATTTGTAAATCCGTAGGTTGTGAACACCCGATTCACTAACTGTACCATCCCCCCTGTTGAGACATGGCTCTGCCCATGGCTCAACAACGCTGCATATCTAAACAAATTAGATGGCAAAATTGGTTTCTTTTCCTTGGAGATGTACAGTCCTTTTTCGAGGATTGCTCCTAGTTTTATCCACTTTTGTTTCTCAATATTTGTAGTAAGTGTCTGCATTGTTTTTAACATTTCTAAATGTAAAGTCTCTGAGGGTTGTAATTCCTCACTTAAAAGAAAAGTCTCTGTGGCTGAGGCTGCCTGCTTTGCAGCTGTATCAGCCCGTGCATTACCTTTTGAAATTCTATCGTGTTGCTTCGTATGAGCTACGCATTTGCAAATAGCTACTTTTTCAGCTAACTGAAATGAATCTAACAAGTCTAAAATAAGTTGCGCATGATTGATCAGTTTACCAGTAGATGTTATCATTCCTCTATTTTTCCACTGCTGCGCAAAAACATGTACAGTAGAAAAAGCATACTGACTGTCAGTATAAATGTTCACTCTCTTACCTCTTGTTAAGGTACATGCCCTTGTTAAGGCAATCAATTCTGCTGCTTGTGCAGATAAGTTGTGTGGTAAAGATTTTGCTTCTAAAGTTTCAGTATCAGAAACGACTGCATACCCCACTAGGTTCAGTCCTGTAGGACCCCTCCTGCATGAGCCGTCCACATAGCATGTCACCTCGGCATCATCCAAGGGAACATCCGTAAGGTCTTGTCTAGGTAATGTCTTTTGTTCAATCTCCTGCAGGCAGCAGTGTGGTTTGCCATCTGCAGGGATCGGAAGCAAAGTTGATGGATGCAAAGTTGTGCATCGTTCAATTGTCATATGAGGTTGGCTCAACAGTATGGTCATGCAGGAAAGATGCCTAGCTGGAGAAAGATATGCTACTTTTTCTTGCAGTAAAATAATTGCAACTGCATGAGGCACTCTCAATGTGAGAGGGTGGAATAGCACTACTGAGGCCGAAGCCTGCACTGCCATTGCAGCTGCAACTACTGCTTGTACACAGTGGGGCAGGGATCGTGCCACTGGGTCTAACTGTGATGAATAGTAAGCTATGGGGCGTTGTTTGTCCCCATGTTGCTGTGTCAATACTGATGTCATATAACCTTGCTTACAATCTACAGTTTGGATAAACTGCTTGTGATAGTTTGGTAATCCTAGAACTAAGGATGATGCTATCAATTGTTTCATCTTACAGAAAGCTGCTTCTGCTTCAGGTGTCCATTGTAATAAATCTTGTGCTGCCATTGGCTTCTTAAATATTAAATCAGCCAGTGGAGCAGATTCCAAAGCATAGTTCGATATCCAACTCCGACAAAAATTTGTAGTTACCAGGAAGGACATCATTTCCTTCTTGGTAGTTGGTCTAGGTGCTTGTAAAATTGCTGTTTTTTATATCTTCATCTAATATTCTGCCTTCTTTGGATATTACATATCCCAAATACTTAACTTGTTTTCTCCAAAGCTGTAACTTGTCTTTGTTTACTTTGTGACCTTGAGTAGCTAGAAATTGTAATAAAGCTATTGTGTCCTCCTTGCATTCTTGCTGGGTGGGGGCTGCCAGCAGAATGTCGTCTACATAAAGTAGAATCTGACTACCTTTCAGTGGGATAAATCCCGCCAGGTTGCTTGCCATTTCCTGTGCAAATATTGTTGGACTTTCACAATATCCCTGTGGTAATCTAGTATATGTGTACCGCTTTCCCTGAAATGTAAATGCAAACCAATACTGGCTGTCAGGGTGTATTGGTATTGAGAAAAATGCATTGCTAATGTCTACCACTGAAAAATATTTTTGTTCTGGCTTTAAATCATTCAGTAAGGTGTGTGGATCTGGCACCGTTGGTGCCCTGGGTATAACTGCATTATTTACAGCTTGTAAGTCTTGGACCATACGCCATTCCCCGTTTGCTTTCTTGACAGGAAATAAAGGTGTATTACATGGTGAATCAGGAGATTCTATTAAGACTCCTTCCTTAAGTAAGGCGGCTATGATAGGCTTGATTCCTATCTCTGCATCCTTTCTCAAGGGATACTGTCTTTTCTGGGGTCTAAATGCTGACTTTGGCATTATGGTAACTGGTCCTGCTGTTCGTATAAGCCCTACATCTGATTTCCCTGCTGACCAGAGAATGTCTGGTATGTCTCGCAAGGCTTTTTCCTCTTCTTCAAATAAGAGTAATACTCAGCTATTCTCACTAGCCTGTGAGTGTACAGCTGGGTGTGTCTGTGTAATCCAATTCAATTTCTGTTTCTGTACTCCTTGTTCGGAGAGCTCTAATTCTGTCTGCTTTTCCCACCTCGTGACTTTTTCACCTAAGTCTGCCCACTTCAAAGTTTTGTTCTTAGTTAAACTAACATGTGGCAGTCGATTAGATTTGTAAAGTGCTAACAATTCCTGGGGCAATGAATAGCTTGCTACACTGTTCCCCTCTGCATCCCAGTACAAATTTCGCAGTACTAGCCTGTTTGCATGGTTCTGAAACAATTCTTGTTCATAATCTTTATCAGGTCCTGGTCTATTACAGTAATATAGAGTACAATGCAACAAATGCTGTCTGTCAATATCGAGGGAGGGGGACTTGCTGATGGCTATGTTCATCAGTTCTTCGGTTACTGCCCCTGGACCAGTTGTAACTAAGTCCTGGCTGTACCAATAATACATTTCACCTTCCGATCGCACTACAAAGGTGTCCATTTGTCGCTGTGCTTCCATACCCTGCATGGTTGGAACTACAGCTATGCCAAATATCTGCATCAAGTCTCTACCCAAAAGATTTACTGGGCATTTTGCAGAAACTACAATTTACTTTTCTGAGTCATCCCTGAAACGGGGTCTGTTATTGTTATGTCATGGGAGAGTGGCTCCCGATACAACTGTCCATTGGCTGCTTTCACTAGTATATAATCTGGTAATTCTGTATCTTCCGGTAGCTTGGAAGGGTGTATCAGGGTCCGTGAGGCCCCTGAGTCACACAAAAATGTAACTTCACTTCCGGTTTTGTGTCTGCTAAGTAAAGCTCTAAGCTCAAAAGAGCTAGGTCTAAAATTTCATTTTCTTCTATGTCTGTGTATTCAGATACATCCTCTACCCCTTGTGTCACATCCTCTGCTCCTGCTATCACATTTTCGCCACCTTTCCTGCTCACTCTCTTCCAATGATTCCTGACTATCATATAGTCATTCCTCATCCTCCTTATTTTCTGTAGTTGCCTTCTTATTTAGCCTGCAATCCCTTGCTAAATGTCCTTTTTTCCCACACTTAAAACATTCACCCTTTTTCTTTCTTTCTTCGAAATCTTCTGATCGTTTGTCAGATTGTTTATTTCCCTGGGTATTTTTCTTACCTTTTTTCCCAGTTTGTACTACAAATACTTCTGACCCATCTTCTGCTGAAAATACTTGAGCTTTCTTTTTCTTTTTACTATTAAAATGTCTTTCTGCATGTCTAGCATATTCAAGTAATGGCTGTAATCTACTCGTTCGATGATCTACCATATGCTTCGTAATGAAGCTACTAATGGGAGTTATACTACCCTTCAAGAATGCGTTTTTTAACTGTTGTTCATATGAGGAATCATGTGTCTGGTTTTCCGGAATCTGCATTCCGCAGTGATTATTAAAACACTCTAACAGTCTAGCATAATATCTATCAACTGTTTCACCTTCCTGTTGAATGCATTGATTAATGCAGGTCCAATCAGCCCTAGGCTTCCACTTTTCAGAGATTCAGTCTGTCAGACCTTTCACTCTGCCATCCAGTTCTGCATTAGTATGTGGGAGCGGTCTAAGTTGTGCGTCACGAGGATTCCAGTCAACACTGATCATGTGCCAATCTGGACCCACAATTTGTCTAACTACTTTTTCTACTTCCTCTCCATTTAAATGGTAACTTAATCTCATACCCTGTAAGTCCTCTAAAAATTTTCTAAAATTCACTTTTGGGTGGGGAATACCTTCTGTGGCTTTCCGGATATCTTCCGGTGTCCACGGTCTATAAACCAAAAGAGTCGGATCCTGTCCTGCCTGTCCTGCCTGAGGATTCGGTACTTCTATGAGCGGACATATCTCCTCTTCACTCATAGCCTGTGATGCTCTGTTTAATTCATTTAATTCAATCTCCCTCCTCAAGTCGTGTGTTCGAGACCTAGTCTTGATGGGATCTCTGACAAACAGCTGTGCTTTTGCAGGGACAGCTGGATATAGCGGAGGTGGATCAGCTCATCCACTCGCTTCATATTCTGGTAACGGAAGTGGAGGGGGCGAAAGAGGGGCCATCGCTATTGCTAAGTTATTGTCTTCTTTGTCCAAGAACATTGTCTTTGAATTTTTAATTCTCTGTTCCCTACGGTTTGCTTCCTCAAGCCACCTATGCGCCTGAGGGACTCCTAATTGTCTCTGCTTTTTTAATTGACCTTTCGTGTCTATTTTTAACTATTTTACAAGTTTCATAAGTGCAGGTTTATCTAAATTACCCTCGAATTTATACTTATCGACCCATTTGGTGTAATATTTAACATTATCGGCACGTTGTAATTGCATATACTTCGCGTCTTCAGTTAGGGGCGTGTCTCGGGAACTTTTTGTGCACTGATTTCCCATTGGTGTCTTAGCTAAGCTGTAAATTGTTACGTAACCCTTTTCTATCACGTGGTACCACAAATCTATACCTTTTTACAGTTTATCTAGAATAACTGCCTACCTATTCTGCTTCCCTGATATATGATAAAAACAGTAACCCCTTTTTCTGTCCCTGATCTGCACATGCAAATCTACCTGACAAGAAACAGTTCTGTACTTAGTCCCTAATCTTAAAACAGAAATAAGGTAATTCCTCCTTACCTGAACCTCCGTAAGTTGATCCACCGGATTGTTGACTCGTCCTCCAATCCCAGATCAGAAACAGTGGCTGGCCTCTTTCGAAAGACAATTCACTCGGAGGTCTTTCAAAACAGAAGAGCTGATTTGGCCTCTTCTCCGTATGGATGCATGCTACCTGGCCCAATTCTGACCTAGGCCTAGAGCGAGAGATACGTATCCGGCTCGAAGGACCAATCTGTCAAAGGAAAAATATACTTTAAAAATCAAATCACGGTAGGTTCAGGTTAAGGCACATTAATCTTGCAGCAAGAAGACAAAAATGTGCTAATACAGAGTTTGTCTAACCAGAAACAGGAAATACATTCATTTTTATAGGTTATCAATTTAATCCTGTCCTACCATGCTGACGTAACAGAGCACCACCTTTTCATCATCATCTGCTGACCATCTTTCCCATGAATTTCTGCTGATTTAAACAATTTTTATGTGAAACTTCCTGAGGAAAACAACATGGCCTTGGTTACTTTCAGTTAGATACTTGTTATGTTACATTCAAGATACTACAGCTAAATCAAGCACAATGCTAGAAGTTCATTTCTCTAATAATCCTTTGTCTACTTTATCTCTAAATTACTGCAGCTGCAGAGGTTCCCATCCTCTGGACAAGGCTGTTTGTCTAGAATCATTACATTTATAATATAAGGCATTGTTCATTCATTTACTTCTGACCTAGCAGATAAACGCCTGCTTCTCAAGTACATTTCCACAAGGCATAAACAAGAATATTGCTGTGCTAGCAGTTACTAGGTCAGAGGGCAACTTGCAAGTTTCAGAAAGCATGCTGCAGTTTCCAAAAAGCATCTTTTTCAGTCTCATATGAAACTCAATTTGTATATGACACAGTGCATGAAAAATAGAATGAAAAGAATATTACACTTGATTATTAATTTGGCATTAAGCATACACACATTAATACATATTTTTCTAACACATACACACACACACACACACACACACACACACACACACACACACACACACACACACACACACACATATATATATATATATATATATATATATATATATATATATATATATACACATATATATATATATATATATATATATATATATATATATATATATATATATATATTCATTACAAAAGACCAAAAACCCACAAGACGGACGCCCGTAATCCCAAGACCAAATACCCAAAAGATGAGAAGACCGACTGACAACAAGCACAAAATTCAAAATCGCAAACGATCAACACACATACAGTACACACATACACATACACACAGTGTCCCCCCAAACCCAAACAAATAATCCTACACCCCCAACACCCCCCTACTTTAATATTCTAACTCTGAGATTGCACAAACACACAAACAAGGCAAACTCACACCCACAAATTACAGTCCATCACACACACACACACCACAGTCACAACACATACACTAACACACACTAAAGCCCCTCAAAAACACACTTACACACAGATAGTTACCTGAACCGCAACACCAGAAGTGCTAACTCAGTATCCCTTAACATCAGGATTTTGTATTTTGCGCGTCTGGTCTTTCTGTAATGTGGGGTATCAGGCTTCTGGTCTCAGTAATTTGGGCACTGGTATTCTGAGCGTTCGGTATTTCGTAGGGGACCCATATATATATATATATATATGTTAGTTAAAAAAATGGCGAGACACCTTGGCAGAGCAACAGTCACTATTCCTGTTTCAGTTTTTTACTTACAGTTAGTGGAAAGCGAATTGGAATAAACGCCTCAGATAATTGATGGTAACCATCCAAATTGATAGCCAAAAGCAAGTTTGTGTTGGACAATAACTGTCGGTTAAGAGGGCAGCTGTTAGAGTTTCACGCCTTCTGCAAACAGTTTACTGTAAAATAGTCAGCGAAATATACTAGCTGTTTAAATCCCAGTAAATTTTTGAGTTAACAGGTCGGTTTTCACCTCACCAAACAGAAAATTGTTCCACAGTTAAACAACACAAGCTAGTATGTGTTGAAGTTCGGTCTTCACCTCATTACAAATGGAAACAGCTGTCCAAAATGCACTTTTGAAAGGACCACAGTGATATAATCTTGTAAATACGAACACTTTATTAACAAAAAACTGGCAAGCGCTTTCACCTTGTAGGCTTCCTCAGGCCAAACACATCACAGAGCTTTGACATATATATATATATATATATATATATATATATATATATATATATATATATATATATACTTTAGGTCTGTGTGACATCACTTCCCTTGTGCTTGACTCACA
The DNA here is from genome assembly GCF_019279795.1 of Protopterus annectens. Lineage (NCBI taxonomy): Eukaryota > Metazoa > Chordata > Ceratodontiformes > Protopteridae > Protopterus > Protopterus annectens. Next base: position 1,042,142,202 of record NC_056735.1, read on the forward strand.
TTCAAATATTTAAAGCAACACTAACTATATAAAAAATGTGTATAAAATGCAGAGTATAATGTTGGTCAACTATGACTATATATATATATATAATGCATATATTAAATCTAGCCAGTTAATTAATTATTGCACATGTATTATTATCTCAATTATGTCGTATCTTTTGATTTCAGAAGCATCTAACTTTATAACCATCTATATGTAAAGTGAGTATATTATTTGGGTCATCCATATATTACTGTCCCCTTCTGTCTTTTTGCAAAATGCACACATAAACACATTATATATTGAAATATTTCATGTCTGTGTATATATGTCAGGTAATATATTCATTTCCTAATTCCCCAGGCATCTAATATTGGTTTGACTAACACTTTCCCATTTAACCCATAACAATTCCCTGCTCTCAGTTTTAAAATCCACCTAAGTTCACTACTTTCCACCCTATTCTTAATATCTCCCTTCCTATCCCCTATATTCATCTTTTCAATAACCATAAACATGAACTTGTATACAGCATTAGTGCCATCTAGAAAGTGCACTTATAGAGTCTTTAGCTTTCACACTAGTAATGTGCTCTCTGATTCGATCTCTGAGCATCCTAGTTGTCATCCCTACATGAAAATATTGGTAGAATTCACACTGAGCTAGGTATATTACATTTTAAGATGTGCAATCTGCTTCAACTTTAAAGCCATATCTTTTACCTGTGCTTGGATGTTTAAAGTCATTATTCCTTCTTAGATAACTACACCAGTTACAACTGCTGCATGGATGTGTCCCCCATCGTTTCTCCACCTTCTCTTTCTTGGGATAGCATAACATCCTTTTTAAATTCATTTTATTTCTTTTCCATGACTTTCTTAATTTTGGCAATATCACTAGTATATGACGTTAAAATTGCAACTGTATTATCCTTTCTTGCCCCTCCCTCATTCCTGGTTTCATTATCAACCATAGCGGTATAATAAGGCCTCACTCTACTTTTCCTTAGCCCAGAGACCTCATCTAACCTAGGGGCAATTTCTTTATCCTTATATCCTCGATTTCTTAGATCATGCTGCAATGGTTTTAAACCTTCCTCAAACATCCTTTCTTCCTTACTCAACCTGGACATTCTCATCCCTTGACCTTTAATGACATTACCAAAGATTATCCCCGGCTGCATGCTTGTTTTATGTAACAGTGTATTTCTGTGACATTCCGTTTTATACACTCTATTATCCACCCTCCCCCCTAGGGATTTTTCCATATGCACATCCAAGTAATCCATCTGTGTATAGGATGACTTCATTGTGAAGTGCAAGAAAGTAGTTGAATCATGTAACTGTTCTATGAACAATTCAAGTTCCATCTGTGTCCCAGTCCACAAAGCGAAGATAGTATATAGCATATTTCCTATACAGATCCATTTTAAACATAATTGCCATCTCCCACCGCAGCATGACTGCATTGACTTAGCTATTGGCACAGCCAGTGGCCATAGCTATGCCCTCAAATTGCAAATAATATTGTCCATCAAAAACGAAGACATTATTATGCAACACTATCTTCATCAATAGGTATAGAAGTTCTGTCAGCCTCTTCTCATACTGGCTATTCTGTTGCAAGTATTGATATAAGTACTCCACCCCAGTTTCATTCGGTATACTAGCAAAAAGTGAGGTTACATCTAGGGTGACAAACATATAGTCGCGTCTCCCTTGGTAGTGCTCCATGAACATATATAAACCCTGTAAAAATTGTTTCATTTCTTTTAATACAGTACTCAAACTGTCCAATACTGGTATAACATGTCTTTCTATAAACAGTGAAAAAGGCTCCATAAGCCACCCCCTACCTGCAACTATGGGTCTAAATTGCAGCTTAATTGTATCCTTGTGTATTTTAGGGGATCTCTGGAACATGGGTATAATAGGGTATTCCACATTAAAAAATTGCATGAGTACTAAATTAATTTGATATTGAGATAGGCTGTTATTCAACATGAATTGCACATTCTCAATCATATTATCTATACAGTTCATATGAATTTCTTTATATACTTTCCTATAATTTAACATCATCTTAATTGTTGTATAATAAATGTATATATAAAAATATACACCTAGCTCAGTGTGACTGCTGCCAATATTTTCATGTAGGGATGATGACTAGGATGTTCAGAGATCGAATCAGAGAGCACATTACTAGTGTGAAAGCTAAAGACTCTATAAGTGCACTTTCTAGATGCCACTAATGCTGTATACAAGTTCATGTTTATGGTTATTGAAAAGTTGAATATAGGGGATAGGAAGGGAGATATTAAGAATAGGGTGGAAAGTAGTGAACTTAGATGGATTTTAAAACTGAGAGCAGAGAAAGGTTATGGGTTAAATGGGAAGGTGTCAGTCAAGCCAATATTAGATGCCCGGGGAGTTAGGAAATGAATATATTACCTGACATATATACACAGATATGAAATATTTCAATATATAATGTATTTAGTTGTGCATTTTGCAAAAACACAGAAGGGGTTATTAATATATGGATGCCCCAAATAATATACTCACTTTACATATAGATGGTTATATAGTTAGATGCTTTTGAAATCAAAAGTTATGACATGCCTGAGATAATAATACATGTGCTAGATTTAATATATGCATTTATGACTGATATAATAATATTTTTACTGCATGTTTTATTTTACATAATTTTATATATATTTGTAGAATGTGTTTGTAGTCAATATGTAATGGGGTGCTGTGTGTGGGGGGAAATGATCCCTTGGATTAGTATGCACTTTCATTTTTCATGAAGTTATATATAATGCATGAGATCCTAACAGTATAGAGTTGTAATGAGCCTATATTAGTTGGACATGTATTAATGATACCCTTTCTTAACATCGATGTGTTTTATGCATATGTCTGTTATAGTTTAGACTGTATCTATTGAATTAGCTTAGAATATGTGTATGCCTAAGATGGATGGAAATATTGAATGGGGCAATGTTAAAGTATGTTATGCCTAGGAATTTTTTTACTACTTAAAATGTTAATGCATATGTAGTTAATATGTATGGGGAGATGTGGGGTCATTTAAGAACAAGTTCCTATGATCTATTGATACACATGATGCTTCTAACATGTTGGAGATAATCATACAATGAATGAGTGAGAAAAGGGTAGTGTGATTTAATGCATGCTCATTTTATACCATCGCTGCATTTTCTTGATATTTATGTTTTAGAATGTATGTATTACAGATTGGAGTATCTCTAAGGGCAAGATGGATTGCATTATTGAGTGGGATTATGTCTATTTAAGTTAACATCTACGTCCGTGAAGGGAAGTCAGAGACATTTATTACTCCTTATATAGTTTTGTAATATTAGATCTAAAATGTAAATGTGTATGTTGTCAATATGTATTGGAAGTGTGGGGTTATTGAAGAACAAGTTCCCTTAATATATTGATTCTTATGATGCTTTTAACATACTGGAGATATACATACAACGTACGAGCGAGAAAAAGGGTAGTGTGATTGATTGGTTTAATGTATGCTCCCCTTTACTCCCTTTCACTACGCGTGGCTGCTGAGTGATCCCTGGCATTTAGTCTGTATAGCAATCTCTGCAAAGCTTCTATTCTCACCTTTCTACATTTGTTGTGCCCTTCTGGACTCCAAGACCAGCTCAACCCACCTACCTAAACCTGCCTGAGTATTTTCTGACCTGGGTAATCCAATTGCCTTTGGACTAAAAGCCACAGCAACTATTATTCTCTGCAAAGCTTCTATTCTCACCTTTCCACATTTGTTGTGCCCTTCTGGACTCCAAGACCAGCACAACCCACCTACCTAAACCTGCCTGAGTATTTTCTGACCTGGGTAATTCAATTACCCTTGGACTAAAAGCCACAGCAACTATTATTCTCTGCAAAGCTTCTATTCTCACCTTTCCACATTTGTTGTGCCCTTCTGGACTCCAAGACCAGCTCAACCCACCTACCTAAACCTGCCTGAGTATTTTCTGACCTGGGTAATCCAATTACCCTTGGACTAAAAGCCACAGCAACTATTATTGTATGTTACAAACAAATCCTTGTTCGTTTTAATTACTTCATCTAAATATCTAACCTGTGCTCCTCCTAGGTGCACTAATTCTCCTGCCATATCTGCCAGCAGCCATACCCCCCCCCGTTTTTACTATCTTTGTTCTCTACTGTTTGCCTCTAACTACTGTAGCTCCCCCTCTGCTTTGTTACACCCCTCTATCCTCTTTTACTACTTTACTTTATCTTTATATCCCACTGCTTCCATCTCTATATAGCTCTTACAGACTTTGGCCACTAGATGGCAGTCTTCACCCACCTGTAATCTCACTTCATTGGTTACCCTACCACTTACTCTAAAGCTTTCACGCTTGCTGCACTCTTCTCTTTATCTTCTTTTGGCAAAGTCTTCTTAACCCTGCTACCCATCTCCTTCCTAGTTCTTATACATCTCTTTACCTAGTCCTCCCCTCTACCTCCACTCCTCTCAGGTGTCCCCTTACTCTCCCAGATTTTCCCCTCTCTATCTACGTCCTCCTTCCACAGACTCTCACCTTAACTTCTCTGTTACTGTCTCCTGTGCTTACCTTCCTCCTTACTGATTGTTTCTTCTCACTGCTCCCCTTACTTGGGTCTGCCCCGCTCCATTCGCCCTGCGGGCTCACTCCGCTCCCCTACCCTACCCCCAATTCCCACCCACCCCCACTACTCCAAAACTTATACTTCACTGATCACTCCCCTCTTACTTCCCAACCAATTACAAAACCCAATAACACTAGACCACTCCCTTATCACTTTCTGACATAATTAATACTAATTATCTCTCACCTGAACTACACACTTATTACCTATGCTAATCCAGCCTCTGCTCTAACTACCTCCCTTTCCAATTCCTTCTCAACCTCCATTAATTCTCTAACCTTATACTCTTAACCCTCCTCATCATCTGCTAACATCCTCTCCTATTTTTCTACCCCATCTACTCACACTACCTACTTTCATCTAATAACTACTCTCTACCATGGCTATAACACAAAGAACTATTTTCACATATATGCTACTCTTACCTTGTATAATAGCCTCTCTAACCATACCTTATTCCCTCACCTTCATTGAAAACCTTACTATTTTTAAACAAAACCATCATTTCCAACAAACTCTATCATCTACTTGTATCGACACCCTTACTCATTGTAACATAACCTCTACCTCTAACTACATACTCCCAAAATATCACAGAGCAACACATGTAACATACCTCACTTCCAAAAAAAGTTTCAATAACTTCAATAAAATTTTTAAAATTCAACTACTTCACCAATGTCACCTCCTCTCAGATGGTGATATTCATCCAAACCCAGGCCCCAATTATAATAATACCAATAGCCTAGATAATATAACTTTACCTATGCACTCCACATTATCTAAACCACCTAACTCCCTCCTAATAGCTCATCTTAATATTAGAAGTATCAACAATAAAATCTCACACTTACATGCACTCCTAGACCTGCACTCTTTTGACATCTTATGTCTCACAGAAACATGGCTAAAACCTTCTACCCTAGACCAGGAAATTACCCCTCCAGGTTACAACATCCTTAGACATGTCTGCATAACCAAAAAAGGTGGAGAAATTGCTATTATCTATAAAGCTAATCTCCAGATTTCCCTATTTAACGAGATCCCATTACTTGACACCAAATCCGAAATATTATCAACCAAACTCCAAATAAACAACTCAAAATCTATCTACCTTATTTGTATGTATCTTCCCCCTGGAAACAATACTAATACTCTTGAAAACCTACTTAGTTACCTATCAACCCAACTACCCCAAGAGACCATTGTACTGGGTGATTTCAACATAGACTAGCTCACCTGTAATTCCCTGACCCCAACTAACCACTTAAATCTTTATGGCTTCTCTCAATTAATAACTACTCCTACTAGAATTCACAAACTTAACAGGAAAGAATCTACGCTTGATTGGATCCTTATCAATAGCCAACCTAACAACTATACTCCAGGAACCCTTCATGATAATATCAGTGACCATATGCTCACTTACATTATCAGACAAAAAGTTCACATTCCAACTACTCATAATCTCATAACTTCAAGCTCTAAAAAATTCTTTAATCCTGACAGTTTTCTAAACGAACTAAAAGAATGTGATTGGTCACCACTAACTTATCTTGAACTTAATGAGGCTGTAACCTACTTCAATACTAACTTTCTTCAAATACTAAATCACCATTCACCATACCGCTCCATTAGAATAAGAACCAAAGCTGCCCCTTGGCTAACTAAGCAAACTAGGCAAAAAATGCTCCTTAGAAACAAAATATGGGCTAAATGGAGAACTACCAAATGCCCATCTGACCACCTCCTCTTTAAACAATTAAGAAATGCTACCAAGAGAGATGCCCTTAGGGATAAAAAAGACTTCTACCTAAACCTCCAACAAACTACACAACAAACGCCAAAGAAATTTTGGTCAGGAATCAATAAACTTCTTCAGCCAGCAACCACTACTACTCCCACCCCAGCAGGTTTCAACCAAAATAATTCCAACCTGATCCCTGATGCCTTTAATAACTACTTTACAGAAGCCATTCAATCCCTAGCCAACTCACTACCACCCTTACCTGCTTCTCCATTGAATACCTCTAATACTCTTTCCCCAACCTTTCATATACACCCTGTTCCAACATCTCTTATTTACAAGCTACTTACTAAACTAAAACCTTGCACCCCATCCGCTGACCGTCTCCCATCTGAATACCTACAAATTGCCGCACAAGCCACTGACTACCCCATATCTATCCTTATTAACAGAACCATCTCTGAAGGCAAAATCCCTACCATATGGAAAGTATCCCACATTATCCCTCTACATAAAGGTGGAACTTCAATTGACCTCACTAACTACCGACCCATTGCCTTACTCTCCCCATTAGCTAAGATAATGGAAAAATGTATTCACAAACAACTACTCAACCACCTTCTACAAAATAACCTACTAGCCAACTGCCAACATGGCTTTAGACCATTCCATAGTACTACTACTGCTTTTCTCTCCTTCACTGACACTATAAACAAAAACTGCAATAATAACTCCTTTTCCTCTGCACTATTTATAGACCTGTCAAAAGCCTTTGATATGGTTAATCATACCCTACTTCTTGCAAAACTAAAGTACCATTCTCTCGATCTACAAGCATTACAATGGTTCAGATGTTATCTTCAAAATAGACAGCAAGCTGTACTCTGGGATAACAATTTGTCTTCCTTACTTCCTGTAAATATTGGAGTCCCTCAAGGCTCTGTCTTAGGTCCACTTCTTTTTTCCATATTTATTAACGACCTCCACTTGAACATACCCCATGCCACTTGCATTCAATATGCAGATGAATCTACCTTAATCTGTACTTCCAACAACATAGCCTCCCTCCAGTCCCTAACCCAAACTGTATTCCAAAAAGTAGAAAACTGGTTCATGCAACATCGCCTTCTCCTTAATCCTAAAAAAACAAAACTACTGCTTTTTACGCCAACTCATAAGTCACCCACTCCATTCTTCTCTATAACCTCTAATAATGCTACTAATATAGCACCAGATACTACCACCCGCCTACTAGGTGTCACAATTGGCAATCATCTTAACTATGACAACCATATTAACTCCACCATAAAGTCTGTCAACAAAAAACTTGGTACCCTCTACAGAATTAAACCCTTCCTTACCCCCTCAGCCAGGAAAACTATCACACAAACCCACCTCATTTCTACCATTTTCTATGCCACTGCTATATTTACGAACCTATCTAAAAACAACATCTCTAAACTTTCTACCTGCTATAATAGTATAGCTAGATTCATCACATGCTCTCCCTTTAAAACCCATCACTGCCTTAACCTTAGACAACTAGGATGGTTAGAAATACAGAACCATATACTCTGTCAACAGTTACTTATCACACAAAAGATCCTACACCACCCCAATGATACCCCCATCCTCTCTAATCTGATCTCTCCATATAAAAATCTGGCTACACTACATTCTGCAAATAAACTCCTTGTCTCCTCAATTAAATCTAACAACAAAGCTGGTGATTCACTTTTCTCAAACACTATAGGGAAAAACTGGAATCAGCTCCCTCCTGAACTATCTACCCTAGCATCTGCATCTCAATTCAAAAAACACATAAAAGAACATCTAAAAACTAAGTGGCTTTGTCCTTGTGCAAACCTAGACTGAAACTTTTATTTCACTCCTGTTCTTATCCTACCCCTCACCCCCAACTCTTTGCCTCCAAAACTAGTTACTTCTCTTCTTGCTTTAATCTTAGTAATATGATAACATTTAAGAACTTTAATCTTTCTACACATACCCTAATTCTATCTAATGCATTTGTTTATTTATATTTAGTTTAACTTTTACCTGAATGCTTATAGTCAATATTTTTTAATGCCATTTTATTTTTCTCCTTTTACCAATGTTACCATAGTACTGTTACCTTATATGACTTTATTACACTTGTTTCCTTTTTTTTACATTGTTATTGCTTATGCTTGGAGCTTTTCTCCCCGGGCCTCTACTGAAAATGGACATGTATCCAGTTAGACTAGCCCAGTCAACAAATGTAAAATAAATAATAAATAAAAATAAAATACATATTATTGTTACATAATCTTGATATTTATATGCTTTAAATATATGTATTGTAGGCTGGAATGTTCATATGGGCAAGATGGATGGCACTGTTCAGTGTGGTAATGTTGGATTATGTCTCTTTAAGTCAACATCTACATCCATGTAGGGATGTTAGAGACATCCGCATAATGTATAAAGAACTGGGTACACTAAATTGAGTGTCACTACATGTGAGTTATCTTGATTTAGGAACTTAAAAGTGAGTATAAAATGATGTTTTTTAAAAATCATGTTATACATGGTCTGAGGAAGCCTCCGGGATGGTGGTGAAAGCGCTTACCTGATTTCACTAGTAATAAAATGTTTTATAAGTATTAAGCTGTACTTCATACGACTGTTTTTTTTTTTTTTATTATTTTATTGCTTAATTATATAATAAGAATGAATATATAAGGGAGGGGTTAAGAAGATGGAGTTATACTCTATCAAAGGCAGCAATAGCCGAGGCGCTAGAGATTTGTGAACTAGTTTTAATAAAATATTTGTTTGTATTCACTGGCCTTTTGTTCATGGAAAGTGAAGTGGTACGCTAATATTTATTTATTTATTTATGTACACACATGTACACACACACACACACACACACACACACACACACACACACACACACACACACACACACACACACACACACACACACACATATATATGTGTGTGTGTGTGTGTGTGTGTGTCTGTGTGTGTGTGTGTGTGTGTGTATGTGTGTGTGTGTGTGTGTGTGTATGTATGTACAGGTATATATTTGTACAGGTGTGTGTGTGTATATGTGTGTGTATATATATATATATATATATATATATATATATATATATATATATATATACACACACACACATACACACACACACACACACACACACACACACACACACACACACACACACATATATGGGTTTATGTTGCTTCTTTGAAAAAGCAACATATCAAACTGGAACTTATCTTGCACAAATGCTTTAAATGCACCCTATAAAAACAAAAAAAAGTAAACTTTTATTTCAGTAGGGGGTGCCCCCATCACATCCCCTACTACTTATATATAAGCACATTGAGACTGCACTACAGTGAGAAAAGGCAAATTCCCCAGTCCCCACTGTGCTACCATCTCACACATAAAGTTTGATTTATGATCAGCTATGATGGTTTCTACTTGGGTTTCACATCTTGTCTGTCTCAGAAACACACACACACACACACACACACACACACACACACACACACACACACACACACACACACACATATATATATATATATATATATATATATATATATATATATATATATATATATCTGAGAGTGATGACACTGGTGAAAACTCACTGTTTTGTTGGCAATACAAATAATTGAAAAGATTGGGGAATATCCTCATGCCCAGAGATTGCGCAATTTCAAAGTTAGTATATATAATTAGCAGGGGGTGTTTGCTTGCAAGAGGCTTGCCCTCCTGCAAAAAAATATGATGTGTTTGTGTTCTTTAACCATTACTTTGCATTCCAAAAAAACTTTCCTTGAACTTGTATGGTGTACTGTCAACATTTCCTTTGTCGACCTTTTTTGGTTTCCATTATTCATTTCGACATTTGAGTGTTTTCAGCTTAGTCATATATATATATATATATATATATATATATATATATATATATATAAACGTAGCTATACATGGGTAGATGGGAGACAGAACTTCTTTTCTTCATTGCATGTTAATATGAGAAAAAGTTTTATATAAATATAACAGCTCCAATAAGTACACAATATTTATATAACTAATTAAAATGGTACTAATAATTGCCTGGTTCTGTAATCATGAATTGATGCATATTTCCCTTATATGTGTAACCTGTTTAAATAGGTATTAAGCTAAAGTAGAAACATATGTCAAAAAAAATCATAATAAAGTTATATTTACTTATTTTATGACATGACTTCCATCTTTTATGTTTATAATATAAATGTATTTACAACAGCATTCAGTACACAATTAAGAGAGGGAAAATTATTAATGAGTCTGTCTTTTAACTTCTTTGATTTCATATTAAACTTCCAGTCTTGCTTTCCTGCATGTTTTTTGAGTGAGGTAGCATTCCAGACCTTGTCTTGAGTAATTTGTAATATTTTATTCTTCTATATGTAGGCTAATGTTTCTTCAAAAAAAAAAAAAAAATTCAAATATTTTGATATATTCTTCTGAAGACATCTTTATTCTTGCTGAAATGAGCAAATTAGTTTTAATTGCATTTTTATAAATCTTTTATCAAAATTAAACAAACTTTCCTTTTTCTTTTTATTTTGAATGAATGATCATTATCAAAGAAAACATAATGTTCACCAAGTTTGAGAGGAAAATCGAAACATGCAGTTTTTCATATTAGATCATTTTTTAGGCTGGATATAAATCTCACAATAATAGAATGAGGTGGAACATATTGCTTGAGTGGTGCAAAGATCTGTCTTCTAATGCCAAAAGAGAAAGATTCAAGTTAAGTTCAAATTTTTATGTAACCAAGATGATAAGAAAATAACTAAGTTATCTAGTTCATAATTTTCAGCTATTTTGTAGTCTGTTTTCCATGTGTTCAACCTTTTCAAGTAACCAGTTCTTCTACTATAGTAAGAAGTCTATTTGTGTCTTACCTAGCAACTTTCTTACTTCAAAATCATGTGAAGTTTCCTCAGTACTGTTAATATGGATAGTTTGTTTCTAAACCACACCTTGAAGACTATCCGTTTCTTCTTTTTTTTTCTTTCTTCCTTGAATAGGTTCAGTTTTGAATCAAGCTTATCCAATTTGATAGAAATGTCTTGTAGACTGGTAGCAATAGACTGAATGTTCTCCTTCAGTAATACGTCCTGTTTATTTGTTTAACTGAAAAGTCTAGCTATGCATAACCCATTTTCAGAAGATGCATGAAAGAAATGGTTCAGAAAAAGAAATGACATGCACAAAAGGCATGACAAAGAATATGTTTTCATTCAGCGAAATAACAAAATAGAGTATAAAATATGCAATATCTTTCTCCAGCAAACCTGTCATTGTTACATATACGCACACTTACTGAAGCACAAGACACTGTATGGAAAGGAGGCAAGACACATTCATGCCAAGTGAATTGCATGCATAAAATAAAGAATATACCATAGAATTAGGATGGGGGTGATTTCCGCTAAAAGTAAAAATGTGCAGCCAGGACAGTATGACTGCATGCAACAGTAAGGCGTAATCAGGAGATACAGCAGAATGATTCATGGCTGTGGCCACATTTAGAAGAAGGAATAAGGAAAGGGAGATATGATTTGGAGAGTAGAAAAAGACAGGGATAATGTACTGAGAAACTGTAGCGGAATAACTGTACTACCACAAAAAAACAATTGCAGTATTTAATTGGAAGCAACTTGAGAGACTTTTTAAAGCAAGTTGCTGTAAAACTTGATGAAGTACAATGCAAAGATTGTTGCACAACTTGGGAATAAACGCAGGTAAAGAAGGTACAGGCAAAGTGTCAATTATGGGAAACCATGTCTGGGTTATTGTAATATGCCTAGTATAGTGCATAGCATGTTATAATAGATATTATGATGAGGTGTTTGCCAGAGTAGTAATGGATGTCGTGTACCATATTTAAGTGTGTTATTGCAGGATTCTAACTCTAGTAGCAAATGAATGTGTCTAAGTGAAAAAATATGAATGATGCATAAAGTATGCCCGGAAGGAAACTTGGCAGTTTTCTCGCAGGCTTGCTGGGATTCAAGTTGATAATTTAATGTCAAATCAATTAATTTCAATGAATCTCATAAAGAAAAGTGAAGTCCTAAAAAACAAACATAAACATAGAAACACCACATATATTAAAGTGAATTACCATAAAGATTTATTAAACCAACAGACACTATAAATCATAGTTACAGGAAAAGAAACAGCCATCCCCACACACCACTGTGGGAGGGGACACTCCTCTTACTCATGTAGCCTAACTCAAACTTTAACTAACTATTATATAACAAAAAGGAAATCTGCAACATTACAAGGTGTGCTTTGCACCTCATAGGCACAAGGCGCAGAGTTTGTTTCTGATCATGGGTTATTGGCTAGCTTAAAATGGCTGCTCAAGGCTTTTAGCATAGTATTCACCTATGCAATGCAGACAAAAGGCACATAGCACCACTGCTGTAAAAATAATACTTTATATTATTATTCTCTATTTCTACCACATGCATTGATACATTTTAGACTGCAGCTGGCCCAAAGATTTCAGGTTGTGAATTGTAGTTCCTGTGCTACCATGTTTATTTCCTTCATCTCTCATTTCCTACTCTGTGACCATGAGCAAGCCACATAACCAGACATTACTTCTGAGTCACCCCATAAAGGGAGTGTGTGTTCATTGGGCCTACCTGGTTAAGAAATGTTTATTTATTTTGGGTTGTATAAGGGATGAGGTAGTTGGTGTAATGGTTAAGGTGTTACCCCAGAAACAGAAGTAACTTGGCTTGATTCTCACCTTTGAAAGGGAAATTGGCTAGGATTAAAATGGTTCAATATAGTTTGTTCCAATATGAGTAGATTTTCTGCACTTCAACAAACACTGGTGCTTCAATATCCATAATAAATATAAAAGACAGGCATTCAAAGCAATTACATGGTCTCAAGTTTACTGTCTCCAGACGAGACTGGCTAGCATAACTGCAGTACATGAAAGACTCGACAGTGAATGTACTTTGTAATACTTATATGGACATATTTAATCATACAGTGTTTTGTTTTGTAGAGAAATCCAAATTATTAGCTAGTATGAAGGGCAGCAGATTTAACATGCTGACATAATGTCATTTCTGAAGCTAAGTGACACATTATAATTTTGTAAAACTAACCAATTCAAGAGAGCAATAGTCAAGGGATCACAAAACTATGAGCAAAGACTTCATTTTTGGCTATGTATATCGCTAGAAGATACTAAAGTAAGATATAAAACACACTGACAGAGTTAAGAAAAAGAAGGCACAATTTTACAAGTCAGCTGAAGATTCATGGGGATAACAGAATGCATTTTATTATCCAAAGAGTTGTGGATGATAAGAACTACAAAATTACTATCATCCTAAAAGTGAAACAATTTTCTATTCCATGGTGCAGATATAAGGCAATTAATATGATGAGTAGAAGATAAAATTAATAAGCTGCCATTTAAACAGATGTGGTGTAATGTGCTGCAGGTGTAGAAAGAAATACATTTCAATACCACAGAAATCTATACTTCTGTAATAATCTGTTCTTATGATGGGATTAAGTCAAAAGTCAGTCAGAAACAATGTATTTCTTGAGTCAAACAAATCTGGACTATCAGTGGTACAAAGCAGTAGATAGAGATTTGTTTTAGCTGTACTGCAGTTCACTGTTAGGATCCCAGTTAGCATTAAAATAAGTTTACATATATCAAGGATGGAACAGAAAAATATAATAATGATGTATCATGCATTCAAAGAGAAAAGAACTTACATTAGTACAGACCCTGAGTAGTAAGAAAAGCAGGATTACACACCTTGCTATGAGTACTGCAGAGTGACAATTTTAGAAAGAAAGAAAATATCCTTTGCAGGCTATCTATCTCTGAGCTAATCAGTCATTTTTCTAATAGTCAACACTTCTGCAAATAAAAATGTGTTGTCTTGCAAAAGTTTTTTTTGTCTTTTTTTGACATTCCTTCATAAATTATTGAAACATATTTATAGGCCTGAATGATGGATGAGAGCTACAGCTGTCACAATATTTGCTGGCATGCTATGTGTTCAGGCCTGACTTACTTTGGCAGACCACATCTCCTGCTAAATGACTCAGCTGCATCATTTATTCTGGCGGCAATGCTACTTCAGTCATCACCCTTCCCTGCAGCAGATGCTACAATTAGCAGTTTGGAAATGGTCTCACAATGGTATGTGCCAGCTGTGAGCAACATTTTTCATTTAGGCAATACAGCTTCAATTTCCACTGCCAAAGCTATAATTTTCATAACAACTTTTTAACGTTTGTTTGGCACATTTACAGGTTCCTTGCAGCGCTGAATTTGGGTGTTTCTGTTTTTAAGTACATTAATAACATATACATGCTTGGGCTGCAAGCTTAATTGTATGAAATAGTTTTAGAAAAAGAAAAAAAAACTGTCATTTTTTAAATGTGTACTTTTATTTTAGCTAAAGCATCCTTTGAAAATGTCAGTTGCTCAGGAAGCTCTTTGCAATATATGATGATATAAGACGGATTATAGATTTCCTTGAAAAACATTTTAAGCAGGTGTGCTGGGCACATACTGTATTCAAAGCACTGATACATTACTGTACCTGTGTTAAAACAGCTTGGTAATGACATCTAACAGAGAAATTACACTCTCTGCAACAAGAATAGAACACATTGTTAAGCAGTAGTCAAGTATTAGTGCCGGATTCTGTGTCTGGCAAAAATCTAACTAAATCTCTCCCTGCATGATATTCTGTGGGAGCAAATCTAAATGACACATTAGTCTCTATCTTCTTTTACACTGATATGCTAGTCCATGTGGAGCATCAAAAACAGAAAGATTCTGGCACAAGTATATTTGAATTGTTTACTGCCTTTGCAGTGTCCTTTCTTTGTGTTTGTATTTTATTTTTAAAAAGATGGGATGCTACACTGGGTCTGCAGTTTGTTAGCACCCTAGCCCTAAAAGGCTCATTCAATAAGTTCCATGTCAGGCACTAATTTTTAAATGGTTAATGATTTAATTTATTTTTTATTTACATTTTAAATATTGTATCATTATCGACTGGTTTCCCATTAAAGAGTGTTTTACTCATTTTGTTTACTGTGTGCTTGAATTTGTCTGCTAACTTGACTGAATATTTATGCCTATTGTGTTTTAATGTATTTCTATTTATTTATTTACAAGTGTTATGCACAACCTACTGTGCCTAATGTGATTGTTACACAGTCTGAACTTTTACATTTACTCTGTTTTTCAGACAGAACTAAGCTGATATTGTTTACATAGTGTTTACTATTGTAATACTAAAGGGTATCTCACCAACTGTCCCTATGATTGCTGAATTATGACTGCTATGCCTATGTCTTGGTAGTCACCTGTTAATGCCTCACGATTGTGTACTGTGCCACCTTTAACATTGTTAATTTGTGTCTGCTCTGTGTCCTCCTTGCTTGACTTAAAGATTCAGCTATCATTGTTCTTGTTGCCCTCACTCCTAATGTATTTTGTATCTTTCTATTCTGCCTAGCTTTACCCCCCTACTCTGCATGAAAGGACCTGCGGGGTCATAAAGGATCTTGTTACAAATCTACCTTCAAGCCATCCCAACGAGTGGTCATCCTATTCTGCTGACTCGGACTATAATCTTTCCTGTGTTAACCAAACAAAGTATGTCTCCTCCGTGGTCCTAAACATTAAAGTGTATTAGTAATAGCGTCACTGTACCCACTATTTAAGCTTAGGTATTAGGTATCTCTTACCTAGCTTGTTTGGAATTTTTAAGACACTGAGTCAGACAGCCAGCAGCCAGACCCCTCCCTGTCCTTGTGCCTGTGGTGCATTCCCCCCCCCGACTCCTCTTTCGGAGTCACCTCTAACTACTACTTTTTCTAACTTCACCTGTATTCTGCTCTCTGCCCACTAGGCGGCATTGTTTGCCAGCTTTGATGCTATAGCCTTTCCTCCAGTTCACCACATTTAATTGTACTAATTCCCTACCTGATTTTCTTTTTCTTGTTTTACTTCTTGCTTAGCTGCTAATTTGTTATCTCACTCCCTCTAGTATCTCCTCTCCATCCCACTAGTAACTCTTCTCCATCCTCTTAGCCTTTCTTTTTCCTTCTTCTTCCACTCTATCCCCATATTTTTCATCTCCTCTTCTTTTGCCTTTGTCACTTGAACTACTTAAGCCACTTTATACTTACCTGTGACTACTGCTTTTGCCTCTGGATTTTCCTCCTCATCACTGATTGACTCCGGGAAATCTTTTACTTACCTGCTCCAACCCACTCCGTTCGCCCTTCGGGCTCACTCCGCTCCCCTACCCTACCCCCAATTCCCACACACCCCGACTGGTCCTAACTATATACTTCTATTACCACTCCCACTCCCTATTCTTCCCCCTATCACAATCTCCTGCCACTTTACAACCACACCCCCACCTCTACTACTTCCTACTTTAATTTATCTCAGGTTTAGCTCCACCCACTTCCCCTTCCACACCCTACCTTGTACCACTATATAGCATAGCTGTAGCTCTACAACCTCCTTTTACATTTATTAACTCAAATCTCCCTCCAACCTACTACACTTAACACTTACTCCCTTTTCCTCCTTCCCTTATACTTCCATATTACTTTCCACCTTCTTCCCTCATACCTCCATATTCAGTCTTTCCCTCCACTGACTTATACTGCTTCCATTTACAACCTATGGACCCAACACGCAAATCAGTTTATACATACCTTCTTCTCCTAACTACATCTCTTGCAGCTCTTACTATACCTTATACACTAACCTCCTTTGAACATTTCTCTTTTCTAGAACACTTTCCCAACCAACAAACTCTCCCTACTTCCCTTAGACATACACTCCAACATAGTAATATAACCTGTACTTCTACATACCTACTTCCAAAGTACCATGGATCAACCCATATATCCTACTTCCTTGGCAAACAATCCACTCTCAATATCTACAAAATTCTAAAGTGTATTCAATATCCTCAAAAACATCCTCTATTAGCCGTCGATATTCATCCTAACCCAGGTCCCTATACTCATACACCCAACCTCCCAAATAACTCAACAACACCCATCAGCACTACCCCAAATAGGGCATCAAACTCCTTGCTGATAGCACACCTTAACATCCGTAGCATTAACAATAAAATTACCTACCTTCACGCACTCTTACAAGTGCATTCCTTTGACATTCTCTGCATCACAGAGACATGGTTAAAACCCATTACCCTCAACCAGGAAATCACCCCTCCAGGGTTCAATATCCTAAGAAATGACCGGAAAACCAAAAAAGGTGGTGGAGTAGCCATTTTGTACAAATCAGAACTCCAAGTTAGCACCTTCAACTTGCCCCTACCAACAGCTAATAATGCTGAAACCCTTACTGCCAAGCTTCAAATTAACAACTCCAAATCTATCTATGTTATTTGCATATATCTCCCCCCATGAAATAATATTAATACACTTGAAAACATACTTAATCACCTCTCTACACACCTACCTCAGGAAACCATTCTCCTAGTAGACTTTAATATAGACTGGATTACCTGCTCTTTGCCCAATCCCACCAATCACATAAATCTTCATGGTTTCTCTCAAATAATTACCACTCCTACCAGAATCCATAAACCAAGTAATAAAGCAACCACCTTAGACTTGATCCTTCTCAATAGCCATCATAATACTTATAAACCAGGAACTCTTCCAGACGATATTAGTGTCCACATGATTACCTATATTATTAAGCAAAAAATTCTTTGTCCTAATTATAATAATGTTACAACCTTCCGCTCCAAAAAATTCTTCAATCCTCAGTCCTTCCAAAATGAACTCAAAGCATGTGATTGGTCTCCCATGTTACACCTAAAACTAGATGAAGTAGTAACCTACTTCAATACAAAATTCCTTCATATCCTCAACTCCCATGCCCCACTTTGTTCCTCCTGCATAAGGACCAAAATTGCCCCCTGGCTTACAAAACAAACTAGGCAAAAGATCCTCCTCAGAAATAAAATTTGGAACAAATGGAGAGCCTCTAAAAGTCCATCAGATCATCTTTACTTCAAACAGTTAAGAAATGCCACCAAGAAAGACATTCTCAGGGACAAAAAAGACTATTACTTTCAACTCCTACAAACCCATAAAGAACAACCTCAGAAATTCTGGTCAGGCATTAACAAACTTCTTCAACCAGGTCATTCTAAAACTCATTCACCTTCCGGATTCAACCAAAATAACTCTGACCAGATTCCAGATGCTTTCAATAAATATTTTACTGACGCCATTCTAACCCTTGCCAATTCTATACCACCAAGCACCTCTTCACCGCTAAACACCCCTAATACTACAACTCCTACCTTTCACATACAACCTGTCCCTACATCCCAAATTTCCAAAATCCTCCAAAAACTTAAACCCTGCACCCCTTCTGCTGACTGCCTTCCAGCAGAATACCTGCAAATAGCAGCTAAAGCCATTGCCTACCCCATCTCCATCCTTATAAACAGAACAATTTCAGAAAGTAAAATCCCTTCCATATGGAAAGTATCCCACATCATCCCCCCACACACAGGTGGTACATCTACTGAGCTCTCAAATGTTAGGCCTATAGCCTTACTCTCACCAATTGCCAAAATAATGGAGAAATGCATACACAGACAACTACTTGACCACCTTATCCATAATAACATACTTGCCAACTGCCAACATGGCTTTAGACCATTCCATAGCACAACTACCGCTCTACTATCCTTTACTGACTCTATAAACAAAAATCGTAACAACAATACTTTTTCTTCTGCTCTATTTATTGACCTTTCAAAGGCCTTCTACATGGTGAACCACAGCTTACTCACTGAAATCCTAAAAGCCCAATCATTTGACTCACAATCTCTACTATGGTTTAAATCTTATCTTGAAAACAGACAGCAGGCAGTCCTTTGGAATAATACCCTTTCTTCTTTCCTCCCTGTGAACATCAAGGCTCCATTTTAGGTTCTCTTCTCTTTTCATTATTTATTAACAATCTACATACCAAAATTCCTCAAGCCACTTGCATTCGATATGCTGATGACTCAACATTAATTTGCTCTGCCAAGTCCATAAACTCTCTCCAATTCCAGACCCAAACAGTATTAAACAGCATTGAAAATTGGTTCATGCAACACTGCCTCCTTATGAACCCTAAAAAACCAAAACTGCTACTCTTTGCTCCTACTCTTAAGTCACCTCTACCAAATTTCATAATAACCTCTAACAATGGCACAAATATAGTCCCTGACACCACAACCTGTTTACTGGGTGTTACAATTGACAGCACCCTTAGCTTTGATGACCATATTAACTCAACAATAAAAACTGTCAACACAAAACTAGGCTCCCTCTACAGACTCAAACCCTTCCTTACCCCCCCCAGCAAGAATTACTATTGCTCAGACCCACCTATCTTCTACCCTGTTCTATGCTTCTGCAATTTATACTAATCTGTCTAGAAATAACATTACTAAACTTTCCACCTGTTATAATAATATAGCTAGATTTGCTACCCGTTCCCCCTATAGAATACACCACTGTCACAACCTCAAACAACTGGGATGGCTACAACTGGATAACAAATTACTCTATTAGCAACTTGTTATCACCAAAAAAATACTCTATCACCCTAATAATACCCGAATCCTTATTAATCTAATCACCCCCCTACAAAAATCTCCCTACACTTCGCTCAGCTAACAAATTTCTAGTTTCTTCTGTCAAATCTAACAACAAAGCAGGGGACTCACTCTTCTCCAACACAGTGGGAAAAAGCTGGAATCAACTCCCTAGTAAACTTTCCTCTCTTGCTTCCAGTCAACTATATAAAAAGCATCTTAAAGAATATCCAAAGAACCGTTGGCTTTGTCCCTGCTCCAACCCTGATAGATTAGACCCAATATACAAGAATTACACCAGAACCAGGTTCCTATTGTTCTTTCCTTCTCGCATCTACTTCCACCTGATAAGAATTAACTTTAACCAGCATCTGATAACTCACTGCTCTCTCCCTTATATAACCCTCTCTGACCTCTAAACCTCTTTTCTACTCTCTCAACTCTTCTCTTCTCCACTGCTATAACAAAAAAAAAAAAAAAAAAACACAATGTTATATTTTTTGGAATTCTTTTTTTTATAAGTATCTCATCCTCAAATTAAACAAGGTGTTTTTAAATAGATGTAATTTTTTACTGCATATTGTAAACTTGTCTCTGCTACTGGTTGGAGCTTTTCTCCCTGGGCCTCTACTGAAGATGGACATATATCCAGTTAGACTAGCCCAGTCAACAAATGTACGTAAATAAATAAATAATAAATAATAATTTCTAAAGTAAAGATGCATATTCTTATTTACCTGTCTGCTCATGATTGGCAGTGGAGTTTTACAGTGTCGAGTTGCCAGCCCGGCACCAACCTTCCACAGAAGGCACACACATGCACACACTCACACCTAGAGCCAATTTAGAGTGTCCAATCCACTTACAGCATGTCTTTGGGATGTGGGAGGAAACTGGAGCACCCGGAGGAAACCCACACGACCACAGTGAGGACATGCAGACTCCGCACAGAAGGCACTCCAGCCAAGGATTGAACCGGAGAACCTCTTGCTGTGAGGTGACAATGCTAACCACTGCACCACTGTGGCCACCCTAAAGTAAAGATGCATATTACTATACCTATATTAAAACATCCTGATAAGGATATCTGACATAGACATTTCACTCTTTGGATTCAGCCTGTGTTATGATCTCTTTTCATATAGTGTACCATGATCTACAAGACCACAGATCATAGATCTCATACTGAATCCTGTCAAACAGAATCCTGTCTGTAATCATGAGAAACACTGCATGTTTCAGCAAATCAGTGCTGGACATTATCTGCATGCATCAATGTTTGCTTTCATAACCACAAGTTTCCACAAGTATATGTCTAACCTGGTCACAGGAGGTAATGATTACAATCTCATAACAGAGAATGCAATTATGCAAAGCACATCACAGAATACAGTCAGTGGAATAAACTTCCATACAGCAAAATAACAGGAAAGTACCAAACCAAAAGCATGTACATTCTGCAGGTATATTGACCCAACTAATGTAAAGATAACTGGAATGTAATATCTTGTTCAGATTCCAACCACACTGAGGAAGAATTGGTAATGTTTAACTATGTTAAAAAGCAAGAGGCCACACTTATGACACAGCTGCGTGGCATGCAGCTTCTACACATATTTTACAAAACTGTACTACAGATTTTCTCCCTACATGTAGAATTATGTATTCCATATCAAGACATTCCAAAACAGTCTCTGTTTTCATAAAAAAGGAATGGAATGTATCATGACAGGTGTTTGGAGCACTCCTATCAGTTGTCATGTATTACACAGTCATAATGGCAACAAGCAAACTCCACAATTGACGGTTGTAAAAGATCAAGAATGAACTCAAAACCCTGGAGATGTGAGAGTGAAATCATAACCACTGTGATATAATCTCAATAATTTTTATATGAGCAGTATTACTAATCAGCATTCTGCTATTCCTGTCTTCTTGTGTCCTAATGATTCATTATGTGTCTGACTTAAGGAAGACGTAGTAATTCCTGAAAACCTGTGGAACAAAACACACCCACTAGAGCCTTACTTTTCTACTTCCAACAGTTATCAGTAATCTAATGTAGTAGCAGAAGGGTTAAAGTTACTTAGAACTGGTAGAGGGATGGGTGTCCTGTTCCTAATACATTATCTGTACTAGGGACAAGTTCCAACTCAGCCAAGATGGTCAATGTTGCAAAAAGTTGGGAAGTAAAGGTACACCTCATTGATTGCATGTTTGAAGTAAGATGGAGTAAAAATGGATACCCTGGGGTCTAAGATGTCCAGAAGTGAGATGGAAAGATTTATCTGAATAAATATGTCAATAATGTTGGAAGGGAGGGGGAGATGTCACAGAAGCAGAAGGTGATAGGTGTTGAATCTGGAAACAGAAGAAAAAATGCACATTAAACATAGTAAAATAACAAACGATGTTGACTCAGAGTATGGCTGGCTAGCATTGCTATATAGTGCAAATATTTTGGGTGGCATGATGGAGGAGGAACTTAGGCAGTGGTGCCAGATGGAACTGCGGACATTGCTCGTATAACAGATACATAAGATACATATAAGATGAGTGTTTGGGCAAGAGCTGATTGGGTATAAGTTTCTAAGGAATGACTAAAAATGGGGTGCAGTAACAATATAATCAAAGGTGGGAAATTAAATGTGAGGAAATGGAATGCTGCTTTGTTAAGGCATAGAAACTAAAGTGTTAAAGAGAGAAACACTTTTAGAATTAAAGGAGTAAAAACATGAAACAGAGACTAATGAGGTTTATACCATGACCCCCCCATTAATATTCCAAAATGTGCATGCTGATTGGCCAGCGTGCACGTTGTAAATCGACTTATACTAATGGAAAAAGGTCCGGTCGCCCGGACTTTTTTCTATTAGTATAAGTCTCTTTTAAAACACTGTCTCGTTATGTTAAAGAGTTTAACATAGCGACACAGGTTTAAAAAAAGCAATGGAGATCTCCGTTGCTTTTTTTAAAGCTGTCTCGCTATGTTAAACTCCTTTAACATAGTGACACAGTGTGTAAAAAGCAACGGAGATCTTGCTTTCTCTGTTGCTTTTTTTTTAAACCTGTCTCACTATGTTAAATGGGTTTAACATAGTGAGACAGCTTTAAAAAAAGCAACGGAGATCTCCGTTGCTTATTTTAAAGCTGTCTCGCTATGTTAAACCCATTTAACATAGCGAGACAGGTTTAAAAAGCTCGGAGAAAGCAAGATCTCCGTGCTTTTATTTCACTATGTTAAATGGGTTTAACATAGCGAGACAGCTTTAAAATAAGCAACCGAGATCCCCGTTGCTTATTTTAAAGCTGTCTCATGTTAAACCCATTTAACATATAAAACAGTAAAAAACAGCGGAGATCTTGCTTTCTCTGTTGCTTTTGGCCACACTCTGATGTACTGCGTAGGCATGCGCAGTACATCAAAACTACCCGGGATACCAGCCAGCTGCGGAAGGGCAGCAAAGAGGCATTATACAATGCCATTATTTAAGAAAAGTAATTATTTCTTTTCTTAAATAATGTCATAGTAAAATAGCAATAACCCACTTCTGGGTGTGGGTAATGCGGGATTTACCCACGGTTGTCTTTGTTTGGTCCCTCGGGCTTTGCCCTCGGGACCAAACCACGCCAACCATGGGTAAATCCCGCATTACACCCAGGCATGGGTTATTGCTATAATACTATACAGATCAGTTCTGTGACAGGAAATGTATTTCAGACATATATGATGGAATGAAAAAGAGGGTTGTCCTTTTTACTAATGACACAAATGTAGGTGCAGCAGTTTTGGATAGCTGAAGAGCATAATGGAAAATTTGAAAAGTCATTATATATGTACTCAAGAAAATCATCAAAGAGATCTCACTGTAGTGGGGTGTGGCCAAGGATGAACACAGGATAGCAGCAGATTTCTTCAGCTCCACCAATTTCATTACACTGACAGGAATTAATTACTTAAAGAATTAATTTTTGAAGTAATTTTCTTTCTAAATATGTTTGTTTTATATAGTTCTTGAACTATATCTAAAAAAAAAAAGGAAATTTTAACAATATTCCTGTCAGAAATCACTTTGGAAATTTTCCTGTCAGTTTATCAGTCTGAAATGAGTTCCAGTAAGACAAATTCTCAAGACTCCAGCATCAAGAAAGAACTTCAGTCTCTGATAACTATAATCCAGCAACTTACTGCTAAGATGGATAAAATGGATACTAAAATTGATACCTTCATAGAAAAAACAAAACAAATAGACTTGTTACATATAGACCTGCAACAACAGAAGATCCAGATGACAGGCATAGAAGAAGCTGTGAATGACATGGAAAATAGAATCCAAGAAGAGGAAATCAACATTGAGTTTCTGCTGAAACAAAATACACATTTACAAACAAAGCTGGATGACCTGGAAAATAGATCTAGGCTAGGATTTTTGGACTGCCAGAAAATATTGAAGGTAACAATATTACTTATTTTTAACAACATGGCTCCCTAAAACTTTAGACTTACCAGAAGCATTCTCTTTTGGTATCGAAAGAGCACATAGATCTATAGCTAATACTAACTCTAACAAAAACTATCCTAGATCAGTTATAGTTAGATTTCTATCATCTTTTGATAAAGAGATGGTTCTTAAATCTGCTTGGGCTAAAGCTCCTGTTAAGATTAATGAGACAACTGCGTTTTGACAATGACTATTCTTCCTTGGTAATATCTAAAAGAAAAGTTTTTCTGCCACTAATAAGGGAGCTTAAAAAAGCACAGTTTAAAACATACCTTCTGTTTCCTGCCAAGCTAAAAATCTTCCTTCCTGATGGTCCTAAAATTTTTGATGACTTAGACTCTGCTTTACTGTTTATCAAAAAAATAAGATTTTGGATAAAATAGAGGAAATGGAATGGGCTAGTCCTTCATTAAAGAGACTGGCAACTGAAACTTCGTGGAAGACTTCAGAGAAGAAGAGACTAAAAAACAAATGATTTGTTCTATGTTTTTTTTTTCTTTTTTTTCTCTCATCATTTTACTTCATTATTAATCTTTTCAAATATAGTTCCTGCATTTCCAGAAAGCCACAAATATTCTGAAAAAGATTTAATCAAAGTTATTCTCTGTGTGCAAAGAAATGTTTTGTTTCATAACCAGTCAAAATATCTGAGGAACTAATAACAAGCTATTATTCAATTTCTTTCTCTTTCTGAAAAAGAGAAGTAAGGTCAGTAATTTGATACATTTTTTTTCTCTTTTTTTTCTTCTTTTCTTCTTTTCTTTGTTTAAACAATGACATTCTATTTAGATTATGTAGTGGGTAAAGGGTGGGGGAGGGCAGAGAGAGAAGAGTAATGAAAATATGATAAATGGAATAATAACATATTATTCCTTGTAAAAAATGTATATGTTTTTCAAATGCTATTCCTAATTATACTTTCTTGATTATACTGCTTATGCTTGTTTGTAAATAATCTATCATGCTTTAACTAATAATAATTAGAACTAAATAATAGTAAATAATATGTTTTATTTTTAACTCTATTAATATAAACAGTAAGTAATATTCCATTGTATATACTTCTTATAGCTTTCTCTTACATTTTTTTTATTTCTGCTTTACACTCTTTTATTTTCTACTCTCTTTTTCTTTTTTTTATTCTTTCTCTTTATTTTTTTTTCATATTAATATATAGAAATGCTTTTGATCATATAGACACAGTAAATAATAAGATTTGCATAAAAATTGAGTTGGGACAAAATATTGAGTTTTATTACTTATTAATAACGTTGGGCTTAATTTCACTTACATAGAGACTGTAATAACCTGTAAAATACATTGCGAAGGTTTTGTCATGTTTAGATGCATTTACACTGCTAAATTAATGTTTGTCACTAGTTTTTAACAAGTTTCCAGCCAAAATGTTAAGGGAGACAATCTGGGATGTGGGCTACCTCATGAACAGTGTCCTCGAGTTGTTTTAAAAGCTTCAACTCTCAGAATTGTCACAGAGAAGCTGAAAGCAGTCAATTTGACCTTTGACCCAGATATCACACTGACACATCACAGATTCAGGAAGAACACTCTACCAGGAAGTAGAACTGATGCAAATGCGACTATGTGAAGGAAAATGAACTCTTTAACATTTAAATGTGAGTTATTTTATATAATTACTTAAATATCTATGTTATAATTCATAAATATGTCAGTTATAATGATTTTAAATGATGCAGTTTCTTGTAGTAAGTAAATGTCTTATTTTAGAAGGCATAGAAAATGAAACATTTATTCAAGTGTTTTGAAAATCTACTTGTCTGCAGCATACTAATCTGTGTTAAAACTTATGTTCCAAACATATACATTACTATAACTCATTTAATTCATCTGATTGACAAGCATAAATAACTTTATAACTCTATTCTGGAAGAAATTGTCATGTGATATATTTTAAAGCAGTAGTATAGACATACAAAATACAGATTTTTTTTTTACAATAATGCAAGTGTTTCTGAGAATTTGCATAACTATGCAGTATGATTTATAACAATTTCTATAAATATAATATTTTATTCTATTGACAATAATGAGTATGAGTAAAATGCTCATATACAAGCAATTCAAGGTTTTTTTTGGAAGCTGTTGACTGCATTTACATGACAGAAAATAGATGCATCTTAATATATGTAATGTCTGAACCATTTTAGCCAAAGTTTTTGATTTAAATGAATGTTAGAACTTATTTTTACATACTTTGAATAAATTAATATGTAAATATGCCTTCCTCTTTTTTTTTTTTTTTCCTCTCTCTCTTTTTTTCACTCTCTCTCCCTCTTTCACATTTTTTATTTCTCTCTCTCCTCTTGGTTCCTAATATCAAGATTATTTGAATGCTATTTGAATACAAGTGTATTATATTACATAGATGTATATAGTAGTATGAATAGTTTAAAAAAAGTTTATTTTAGTTTATATGATGCTGTTTTATCAAATGTGTAGTCTTGTCTTGCTAGATAATTGAATTGAAAGCTGTTAATTTAAGTTAAATATAACCAGTATTAAATTGATAAGGTGGTAGCTGAGGTACTGCTGCTTAGGGTAGGGGGTTAACTTGAGTGGTAAATACTACTCTAAGTTGGAGTTTTTAACTTCAGGCTGGATGCAAGGTTTAATCCTTACATTATTTTCATTTGTTCATTGTTATATGTATATAGTTTTGACATCCACAATATATTTTGTACACTCATTGTCACTACAAACAAAATTGAATCCTATACAAAATTCCACAAGAGATTCAATAAATACAGCTATATTTAAAGGTACACCTAAAGGAGGAGATGTAACATTACTTATGTTGTTATTTGTTATTTTGATCATAAGATTCTTAAGTTTTAAAAATGCCAAATGACATCTTTAAAAGGAATTTCTTTAAACATTAATGGATTGAATAATCCGTGTAAAAGGGCAAGCCTAATAAGATACATTAATTTACATAAGGCCAACTTAGTCTTCCTGCAAGAAACCCATCTCTTGAAAAAGATATTGATAAACTAGCCACAAACAAATATACAGTATTGGTTAGTTCAGAGCACACTCAGGAAAAAAGAGGAGTGGCCATTTTATAGAATAAAAGTATGCCCATTCCTAAAACCATTAAGTCTTATCAGGATGACAAAGGAATGTTTTGTATGGTTACAATACAAATTAATGGGAAGACTTACACTTTAATTAATGTATATTGGATACCTGGAATTGGTATTAATACAGTGAAACATCATCTTGATAAGATCATATCATTCTCTATAGGAGATATTATTTTAGCTGGTGACTTTAATTGTATACTACATGAAAGTGATACTACCACTATAGGAAAAAGAAGAATTACATCTAATGCAAAACATTTAAATGATTTTGCTAATTCTTATCATTTGAATGATATTAATAATCAGATAGATTCAAAATCATTACCATACACCTTTTTTTCTAACAGATACAAAACTTATTCAAAAATAGAGAGGGTCTTTATTTCTAACCAGATAGTAACAGATTTAATTAATTCCAAAATCATTTCATGTCCTATATCTGATCATAATTCAATTGTTTTTGAATTCATGATAAAAAATACTCATAATGTTCAGATCAAAAGGATACCAGCATACTTAACTCAACTAAAAGACTATAAAGAATATATACTTTCAGAAGTAAAACATTTTTAGACATAAATAATACTCCTGAAGTCTCCATTGTCTATGTTTGGGATGCCTTAAAATCATATCTATATGGACAAAGTATCAGATGGTATAATAATAAAAGGAAATCTTGGGATAAGGAATTGTTAGATATTCAAAGTAAATTAGACTCTTATAAACATAATAATAAAGAAAATATTATGGACAAGAAAGTTATTGAAGAAATAAACAAACTAAATGAGAAATACAAAGAAATTTTAACTCATAAAGTTAAAATAACTTTAGAGAAATACAAGTTTTGTCTTATTCAATAAGCCCCAAATACTTACATAGACTTAAAAATAAAACAAAAGGTTGAATAAACAAAACCATATCAAAGAAATCTTTTCTCTAAGGAAAAGAAGAATGTTTCTAGTATACCAGAAATACTAGATGAATTTAGAAATCACTTTCACAAAATTAACCATAATAACATTAACATGGAACCTAAAGATAAAATAAAGGAGTTTATAACCACAAACATGAATAAAAAGCTTAATAAACAACAGATTAAACTATTGGACAAAAGTATTTCATATACAGAGGTTATTGCACAAATAAATAAGCTTAAATCAAACAAAGCACCGGGTAATGATGGTATTATACCAGAGATATATAAAATCCTTTCTAAAAGTACATATTCATTAATACATAAGGTTTTATTTTGGCCCAAACTGAGTTAATAACCCCCCCCCATCTTGGCAATATACATTTATTTCGCCAATTTTAAAACCTAATAAAGATCCAACTAGATGTACTTCATATCGGCCC
Organism: Protopterus annectens; assembly: GCF_019279795.1. NCBI lineage: Eukaryota > Metazoa > Chordata > Ceratodontiformes > Protopteridae > Protopterus > Protopterus annectens. The sequence continues at coordinate 1,042,171,339 of NC_056735.1, forward strand.
ATCTCATTACTTAATGTTGATTATAAAATGTTTATGAGTATTTTTGCTGATAGATTGAAGACAATCATCCCCGGCATTATAGATATAGATCAGACAGGCTTCATTGTAAATAGAAATAGTTTTGATAATATAAGAAGAACTTTAACATTAATTGATTTGTAAATCTAATTGAGCATTTATACAAAGGAACATTGGCTTATATTAAGGTAGGAACATATGTTTCACAAAAAATACCCATTTTTAAAGGTACAAAACAAGGATGTCCACTTTCTCCACTATTATTCACTTTAGTAATGGAGCCTTGGGCTAATTTGATCAGAAACAGTACTGACATAGAAGGTTTTGAAATAGATGAAAATACAACATCCAAAATTCAACTTTTTGCAGATGATGTTCTAATTACATCAGCAGGATCTAATTCTTCTATGCAGTCTCTATTTGATAAAATGATGAATTTTAAAAGTATTTCTGGTTTAATATTCAATGAAGAAAAACTAAAATACTACCTATATATACATGAAAAATAGTCTCATTAGTGATTTTACTAAATATGTACCCAGTTCAGGTCAGATAACTTATTTAGGTATAATACTATCTAAAGATATTAAATCTATTATATATAATAATTATAATACCTGTTTTCTTAATATACAAAATCTTTTTAATACCTGGAATAATATGTTTTTACTATGGAGGAGAGACTTACAATTATTAAAATGATAATATTCCCCAAGATTTTATACTTAATACAATCAATAATACTTCCACCTACAAAATAACTATCAAGAAACTGAATACACTAATGTTAAATTTCCTATGGGCACCTAATAGACCTAGGATTGCATTAAAGAAACATACTAATAGCTGGTCTCAAGGGGTATTTCTTTTCCAGACTTTAATTTATATATTATCTCTTCTATTGTAAAAGTTATTACTTTATTAATAGATCAGTCATATGTCAAAATGGAAAGATTATTGGGAGCTAATTAGTATGCACTTCATGAAAATCTCCTTAACACATAAAAATATGATTGTAAATAACTCCATGTTATGGTTACTAAAGGAATTTTGTACTTCACCTATTACACCTAAACATATGGTTTGTTACCCATTAAATATTATTATTAGCTATCGTAACTTTATATTCATGCACCCTAAGTATAGGGAATGGAATTTTATTATATTCCCTATAATGTATACTCAGGGTATGCTTTTGTCATCTACTTCTGAAGGAACTAATTTAGCTATAGATAATGATCTAAAGTACTGGTATCAGTTGATATCTGATAATAAAGTTAAAAATCTAGATTTCTTAAAACAAGAATTTGATCTAAGAAAAACTTGCTGGTTACAGGTTCAGACCTTTAGACAACATCTCATTAATAAAATAGATCTAATGTCTATAACAGTTAAAGAATCTGTTCCAACACTGATTGATTACTTGATATTAAATTTACAACATAAAGTTTCTGATAAAGGTAAACTTTCATACTTACATAAAATTATCAGACAAGAAACGTTTTACAGTGTAGATACATACTGGAATTATTTCACTTCTATTAATGGGGACCCACCAAATCAACAAGATAAACAATATATATTGGAATCTGCCTATAGAACTACGTCTTCCATTGTCTGGAGACTTTATACATGGAAATTTTTACATAGATCTTTTTATACACCTTTGATGATGAATAAAATAAATAATAAAGATAATCTATGTAAGAGATGTAATGTAGAAATTAATGCTGACTGGGCTCATATGTTTTATGACTGTATAAAATTGAAAGAATACTGGAAGTCAATTAATGCATTTTTGCAGGCTCTTTTTACAGATAATTTCATTATTTCTAAATCTCTTATATTATTCAACACACCTGTACCTCAAAGTGTTAAAAAGGTTAAGCTTCCCTTGTTATGGTCTATTCTAGCAGTCGCTAGGAAAATAATAAACAGAAATTGGATTTCAGATACACCTCCTTCATTCAATGAATTTAAAAATGTTATGAATATAGTGTGCCATATGGAAATAAACACAATTAGGTCAAGAACAACTAGAAAAACATCTTATTATATTGTATGGGATAATTTACAAAATTTGTTAAAAAAATCCTAATTTCAATAGCATGGTATTTTAGTTTAATTAATTGATCTGATTGTAGTGGATGTCTTTGTAAATACTTTAGTTGTTTTGTTGAATGTTATAATCATATCTATTTTTAATTACTTGTATAAAATTGTTATGATATTTCTCTTGTATGTTAAAACAATAAACCTGTTTTGAAAAAAAAAAAGAAAATCATCAAAAAGACTCAAAGGAGATAACTTGTAAAACATAGCTGGGGCAGCAAAAACAGGAGTGGCTTCCCTGAGTCAGTAGATGTTATTGACAGTGATTGACACAGTAGAAGAGATGTTACTCAGTCCCTGCAACTGTTTGTTGGCTGGACAATGTGCAATATCTATAGTCATTTAAGAAACCAAGATCAAAATTGTGGCTGCATAAATAGCTTGCTTGTGGTTTGTATGTGTCAGTGTATCAACCAGCTAGTAAAGTTCTTTGCTACAGTTTTTGAAAGTTTTTTAAGAGCCATGAAATGTAAATTAAATATAAAAATTTTAGCTAATGGATTTTTCTTTTTTTTTTTTTGTCCTCAATTTAGGAAGGTACCATATTTGTTTAATCCTCAACTGTAGTTGTCAGGCAGTAGCAAATGGGAGATTGCCAAGCTATGTTAACTAGAAGAGAAAAGAGGTATGTGGGAAGAGGAAATCTAAAAACAAACTGTAGGGACTTAGTGCTCATTGGATCTGTAGATGATCTTATACATAAATATAGCAGTGATCTCACTAAAAGGACTTATGAACAAGATATAGAATATGAAATTAAGAAATTCATTTTAAAAACAATGGGGCAAATAGAGAAAGGGAGAGAAGGAAGTTAGGGACTGCAAACGGGTAAAATGTTAAAGCATTTATAGGACAGTTAAAGTACATTTATTGTCTTCTTCCATAATTATGAAAATATCCAATTCCATTGCAGTCTTTGACTTCTGATTATTTGCATTATTCTTGGAGAATTCACCAAAGTTTTACGAAGGACAAACAGTTCTGTCTTGCAAAGAGAAGCCTTTTTAACTTAATTGCAAGGAAAAGGAGGGAGTAGTATTTCTATCTCTAAAAGCATTTCAACAAGCAAAAACTGCAAGAGCCATTTCACATCAGAGTAAATAATACTATGGAATGTTTTTTAATGCAAATAAAGGAAATATCCTCCCTGCTAGAGATAATAGTTGACTTGGTATTGGTGATAGCACTGGCCCTTATCAGTTTTTGTTGCTGTTTATTTTGAGAAGGGGGCAGCAGAGCAGTCAGGCATTTGTTTTCAGTCTTATAATGTTTCTATCATTTCTGTCAGTAGAAGATCAAGTCAGTCATAAAATGACAGAGCAATATGGATATACTGTAAAAGACATCTTCACAAAATTGACACTAGTTGGTAAAGTCTTTCTCCTTATTTCAGCATGGACACTGTACCTTCTGTATAAGTTTCCTTCCTTTCCTTTCAATACATCATAATCTTATAAAATATTAACTAGATAGGGTAAATCTGATCTCAACAGTGTACAACTGACATAAATAACACTTTGCACTCCCCATATTTTCCTTCTCTGTAACTTCTTTATCACAAAACTCAAATGACTCTTCAAAAAGGCTAACTAGTTCACTCCATCCATCATTTTGTAAGCATTAAGGATTTGCTTTTAATTCCTATAAGAACTTTTCTGCTATTAGAAGTTACAAAGGTATTTTTTGAGTTGAATCACATTCACTTTGGACATAATATGCATTGAACTGGAAATAATTTTAGTGAGAGACCAAGATATTTTTATACTACGTGACCTATTAGTTAATTAGCTGCTGCAGTTGCTGATAGATATCACTTTGAAGTTGTTATATTTAGATACTGCTATTTGTGTGCATGAAAAACATTAATCCTTTTATTTACAAGTATAAAATTAAATAGAATACCTCTTACATTTTTATAGAGCAGGATTGTCTTAACCATTGCTCAAGGGATATCTGTCTTCCATGTGAAATTGCATTATAGACTACTCTTGGATATTTTCAAATTCTATAATGAAGGGCTAGCTTAAAGGAATCTTGAATATCAGTCCGTCAATGTCCAGTAATCTCCTTTATATATTTCATGCCAGATTTATTTATTTTGATTATGTTTAAATCAGCTGGGTCGGTTGGCTTAAAGTTTCTGCCTTGAAAATGTTGATTTTGGTATCAAGCATCTCTAAATGAATAATCTCGGAATCTAATAAACTTAAATGTGTAGCACACTCAAATCTCAAATGGAGTTTGCTAGCAGACAAAATGGTTGTTGCTTTTAGGAAAAGGGAGGTTGTGAGGGTGTCAGTTAAAATAAGGGGGATGTAGTCTTGAGGTAGGCATAGATGGTGCGTAATCTGTGGGTGTGGAATATAAGGTAAGGTTAACTCACTCAAGCCTGAAGTACCTATTTTGAATACTTCTCTTTCATACCCATACCTCTATACTGTGTCCAGAACTTTTTTATGTCTGGCTTCTTTAAATAAGTGACTTACCAGTTAATTGGCAGTGTTAGAAAAAAACAAAATGGCAATAAACTTGTTAGCCTAGGATTTCCTGCAGTGGAGAAATTAATCTCTGTTGGTTCTTCTTGTTAATATTTGAATATTTATGATCATATTTTCATAAATGAGAGACCTGCATTTTATTGAGGTATATGGTGTGAATACCAATGTGGTGGACAGGGCAATTCATTGAAAATGCTAGTTTTATCACACTATACTGGAAATATTGCAAGCTGTTTGCTAGTAATTATGAAAATAAGCAATATTTCCATTTACTTAATACTTCAAAAAACAAGTGACTTCTAATATGTTGTATGGCATTACGTGAATTGTTAGATGTTGAAAAAACTGTCTTTGATATTTGTACTGTAAGTTGTAGATCTGGAGAGTTATCAAGCATTATTTGTATTGCTGATTATAAAATTAAGCATATGTTTTTATACTTCTGTAAATATCTCAATAAACATGCCTTTTCCAGGGGGTTTCTTTTTTTTATGTGAAAGCCTATGTCTGATTAAAAAAAATGTTCTAACAATATATGTCTATGTAGTAAAGTTTTCAAGATATGGAAATTTGCCTGTGAAAGTTTAGAAAAAATATAATTTGGGTCTGTGTGCATTATAATTTATTATATTTATGGAAACCATATGAATGCACTAACTATTCTAACTGTAAAGAATACTTCTTACTGATGACATTGCTATTTGTACCATTTTTAATAGCTTTTATTGTTCACAGAACCTTTGCATTCATTTATCTTATGCCTTTTAAGTTTATTTTTCAGAAAATGCTCTGAAATGCAAGAGGTGTGTAGGCTACTGGAGGTATGGCATTCGGCACTACATAGATGTTAATGAGTTAAGAGGAAGGACTGCAGTTACTGAATTTTTTTTTTACAAGAAAAGCTCACCCAGACTCTGCCATAGCTTGCTGTGAGGGAAAGGTTAGTTTATTTTTGCTTTCTTGTATTTTGTGCTGTTTTATTGGCTTCTTCTATTTGGAATTTTGTGATTCATTTTCTTTGCACCATGTTTTACTTATATTCTGCTTTTAAGTGCATATTTAATCTAGGAAAAAGGCCACAGATGTGTCTCTTGTCAGTCACACAGACATTATGTTTTTTAGTTGCCTGCCCATAATGTTAATTTGACCACATATCTCCTTCTCCCTCCTCTTTCATTGGCTGTAGTAAGAACAAAATGATTATTTTGTAAGCCATTTCCCTTCAACTATTTAAATTTATTCGCCATACCACTGTATTCCATGGAAACAAAATGCAAAGTGCCCATGCCCTTTCAATCTATCATGCTGTTTTAAAATTAGTGGCTGTCCACTTAGATAGCTAAAGCTGAAGTTACTCCCTCTTTCATATCTAACTGCTTAGTGCACACTACAGTTCTTAGGATATTAACACATTTTTCCATTTTACCTTTTAAATTGGCAACATCTACTCCAAGACCATCAATTACTGGAGAACCCACATTCCACCTCTCAGTAGTGATCTTCAGATTAGTGCTTCTGAAAGGAGCATCGGAACATTATTTCCTGGGGACTGCTGATTATCAGACAGCCTAATAACTGCTTCAGATGTGCCAGTTTAGAATGTGTGCTTATATTTTGCTCCTGATAAGAGAAGGAACATAGTGCATAGATTCCTAACTCTTTCTTTTTGGGAACTGAGAGCCTGTGCTTGACCTTGTTGATTGGTCTAGTTGGTATTCAATGCATCTGGCACAGCAGTTTTATTGATATCTTTTTTTTTTTAGTCAGTTTAGTCAGGGACAGCAAGCAAAGATGTCTGCAGAGGATTATAGCAAGCTGACCAGGAACCAGTTGACCAAGGTGTATGAAACCAAAGGACAGGTGCATGCCAACCTGACCAAGGAAGAACTGATGTCAGCCTTAGTCACAGCCACAGAGCACACCAGCAGGTCAGAGGATATCCAGTTTGCCATTGGGGATAAGCAGACCTTTTTACCCCAGGGCAGTAACTAGGAAACCTCAGTCCTCACTACTATCTCCAAGGAAGTGTCACTAAGAATAGAAATACACAATTTCCACTAAAAGTACACCAGAAACAGGCTTCAAACTTGGGACTGGACTATATGCTTCACTATAGGTCCACAAACAAGTCTTCACACTAACCACTGCAGAGCACTGGGTCCCAATTCTAGGTATCTGACACACTCACTCTTAAATGTCAGATATTCACACATACACACACTCTTGGGAAAGACTGGCACAGATTTACCTGCTGTGTTCCTTTGTCCAATTTACATGGTAATGGCTGCCACCAGTCAGCTATCACAATATCATTCAAAAGAGGTGTTTAATTATATTGGGTAAATATATATTGATATAAATGGTGGCATGTAACCCAAGCATTAAGACTTTTCAGAGTGGCCCTGCTGGTATCACAATAAGCATAAACACTCTCAAGTTATTAAAAGTATTCACTAAATAAATAGCCGCAATGAGAGGTAGTAAAATATTTAATAATAAACAAAATTATTTAAAATATGTAATTACTGAATAACTGACTCTAATAAACAACAGAGTTTCACACACAGGAAATATGAAAACAACACTGTCGGATAGATTTCACACTGATTTTAGAAAACATCTAACTAACCTGCTGCAGTTCCCTGACTATCTGAAGATTAACTGTCCTATCTAATCTAAATAACTCAGCCAGGCAAGATTATACTCTTACTTCTGCAAGGCAAGATGAGGAGTTATGTCCACACTATAGGCTGTTGTCTGTACTCAGCAACTGGAATAACTACTCTGGCTACAACAGGACTACTACTGCTGAACAGCTTTGGAAACAAAACTGAACAACTGAGTCACTTATATATATTTTTTAAAGTAACAGGAAGCTGCTATGAGAATTCTATTTTCTCATATCAGACTTTAAAAAGTAAACAAACAGCTGTTGTAAAGATTGCATTCTCTCAGCTTTGGCCCAGAATGACATCACATCTAGATCAGCTGACTCTGACATAATCTACATTCAGAATTCTCTTTACAAAAAACATGTAAATTTGATCAGCCAGAAGAGCCCTGTTTGACATTCAAACATCTTGCAAAAATCAGAGTGATAATCAAAAGACAAACTTATTTACAAAATGATAGATAGTCATGCTGACATATGTAACACAGGGTAATTTACAATTATTTACTATTATTTACAAAACTTCAGCCAGTCATGCTAGCGCAGATAATAATATCTAATATCCTCACATTATCTACCAGAAAAGGCTAAAACAAGCCTATAGACCCTTACATCATCTGGGACAAGACTTTAGATCACCAAGCAGGCTGTTACCTGCTTAACATCTTGGCATTGGTGCTACTGCTTTGTTTCTGGTGAGAGACAAAGCAAAGGAGTATTGTATCCCAGCAGAGTGAAGCTGAGGTGAGGCCAACATGATTAGTAGTCAGGTGACTCCTCTCTTTTTAGCATTCTTGAAAAGCTTACTCTTTCTTTGCAGTAAGTACTGCTTGATTTAGGTTTATAGAATCATAGGTTCATAGGTGTTTACTAGGTTAACAACCACAAGGGCCTTTTTAAGCCTAGCCATGCATCCCAAATCTCTGACAAGTTCTGATACCTTTGATAAGGGTAAGCAGGGGCTTGGGAGATGAACCATTTATAGATTACCTGTGTCCATTAGAGACATAGATGCCAAACCAGGGATGAATTTCCTATTCCCCATTCAACTGTCCAGGTTGCACTTGAATTGGGTTAGGGAGGAACTTCGGTTTACATGGATGGTGAGCCTGTTTCAGAGACAGGGTAATCTCTGGGATACATACTTCTCTCTCTAATAGGTCCTGTTTATATCACAGGCAAAGTTTAAGTCTTTAGAATGGTTAATTCTGGTGCTATTTGTTTTGCAGATATGCAGGAGGTCCATCAGAGTGGGGTCCGAGAATGCCCTGTATTTCAGGCACAGATCTCCCCTCAAAAGCCTGTAGGAGACAGAATACAGGGATAGAGCCTTGAGGTGGTCTGCATAGAACATTTTGCTTAAGCCCTGTATTCTTTTAGTGAGGAATCTATGTGGACATTCCAATTGCTGGATATGCCCAGTTAGGCATATACTAAAGGGGGCATTGTATGTAATGATAGGTCTGATGAATGCTGAACAATGACTTCCCTGGAATTAGATGCCATACCCTTGTTTATAAGTTGTGAAACATAGAATGATTTCCTCACCACTGTAAACACATGATGGCCAAAGGCTAGATTATTATCTATGTATGTCCCTAGGTCCCTGACTACTGGATCAGTTCTAGGGGGTATGTGGTCAATATGGTAGTTACCTGGGATGGATAACTTCCTATAGGATACTATTATGCATTTCTTAGCATTTGCTTTTGACTGACTTCAAAATAACTGCCTAAGTAATTTATAAATAAATCATCAAGCTCTACTTATTAGTTTCCCTTCAAGTGTTTGGCAGTGTCCTGTATATCCACAGACACCTTTAGTTGACAATTTTGCATTAAAAGCACCATTGAAATTTCACCAACATCTAGCTGCACACAGGGCAACTAGTTTTCATTGGCAAGTACTGCTCCCAGAGTTGCCACCCAGATAGTCCTGACATTACTTTATATTCTCACTCCAACTTTCTAATCAATGAAAAAGGGTCTGTTGCCATGAACACGAACTTTCCCACTATCTCTGTTACCAACTTGATATATATATATATATATATATATATATATATATATATATATATATATATACATATATATATATATATATATATATATAAGCATCCTACAGCAATGTAGAAATTGTCTCATGTTTGCTGACAACCAGCTATTTCTCAAACAAACTGAAATAGTATGTGAGAGATGTATTTACACAATCTCACTGGAGGCAAAACTCTCACATAAAAGCACCCCTAATGTCAATAAGGTTATCATAAGTACAGACAATGCACAACCCAACAGGTTCTTAATGCTCTCTCTAAGGCCAAGAACACTATATCAATGGGCCCAGACAATATCCCAGGATGCCTTCTAAATAGTATGAAACATGATCTATCAGGGCCTCTGGCATTGTTATTTAACTGTACTCTTCAAACTGGTTTCATGCCTCATGAATGTAGGTGGGCCATCTACAGATCCTGGAAAATATATACCCATAAGTCTTACTAGTTTCATACGCAAAGCCATGGAATGAATTATCATGCAAATAATCAATAATGACATAGGAGACCTCCAGATACTGGACCCAATCCAATCTGGTTTCATCAAAGGCAGGCCATGGCTACTCAATCTGATGGACTTCTTTGTGAAGGTCACCAAAGCAATGGATGTGAGCAAAATGGTTCACACTGCCTACCTCGACCTGGCCAGGGCATTTGGCAGAATCTCTCACTCAGGCAATGTTGACAAACACAAGAGGCTAGACCCTGCCAACAATATAAATAGGACCTGCTGGAGACACAGGTATGTATCCCAAACACTACCACATATCTGGAACAGGCTCCTCAACCATGTGAAGCAGATTTCTTCCCTTACCCCATTCAAGTGTAACTTGGAGAATTGGAGCAGGACAGGAAATTCATGCCTGGTTTGACATCTACAGCCTGTAAATGGTTCATCCCCCAGGCCCCTGCTTGTCAACGTTTCACCTACCAAGCCCCTGTTTATATTCATCAAAGGTAGAAGAACTTGTTAGAGATTTGGGATACATGGCTAGGCTTAAAAAGGCCCTTTTGGTCATTAGCCTAAACACCTATGAACCTACGAGCATCCTCTTTGGCACAACACAACTGAATTGTGAAGTATAGTGTGGAGGTCCCAGGTATTTTTGGTGAAGTGAGATGAGCTTTTTATTAATGTACATGACTAGGTGGGTGGGTACTATTTTTAATATGAAAGGGGTAGGGTGCTAGGTAGATGGGCTTACAGTTATAAAGGGGTTAATGAATGACGGCTAGGATGTTTTTTTCTTAGGGTAGGGTGTTGTAGTGAAAGCTTTGTATTTTTCTCATTTGGTAAGAAGGGATATTACTAGTAGGGTGAAAGGTATTGAGTATGCTGCCGGAGGGTTTTTTCTTTAGAATCCTGCATGTGGTATTGGGTGGTTTAGCTGATATTAAGAAGATTCATATGATGTGCGTTGGTAGTCCAGTAAAGTGTTTCAGTTAGTAGTTGGGCTCAGGTGCATTTGGTTATGCTAGGTAGGGTTGCAGTTAGGAAATTTTGTTTATTGTCATTCAGGAAGCCACATGATTCACTGTGGCATGCTTAGGGCATTACTGTGGTTGACATCCTTGAATCCATTGGACCAAAGTACAAGGCTCCCAAGGGAATGGGTATGCTATGAAATCTGGGGGGATCATAGTCCATGGTTTGGTGGGCCATTTTTCCACCAAATGTAATGGCAGTTTAATAGGCTGAGCTAGGTGATAATTGTAAATGAGCAATGTAATAATAATATTTATTTATATAGTGACATTTGATTACCGGGAAAGTCCAAATGGGTAGAAGTCTGTTTACTGCAGAGGTCCAGGGAAAAAAGCTCCGGATTATTATATAAAATTTTAAGAACAATAAGGTTAAAGTCTTCAAAAATAATACAAAAACATTTGCAGTTTAAATAATTATAACAAATTAGACATAATAAAAATTTGTTAAAAATTGATACATGGTATAAAATTATCATTTTATATTTAGAGAAATTTTCAACAGTTTATAGAGAAATTAAAGGTAAGTTAATCTAATACAAATAGGAATTTCAATATGTCATGAGGCTTAAGCAGGCTTATGGTATATTTAGAGATAATGTCATGGAAGAGAATTAGATAGCAGTAAGTAAGTATGTGATGAAGGGAGAGTAAGAAAGTATAAGGAAAGAAAAGGTACTTGTTCACATGTAAGGTTATAGGTTATCCTGGTTTTGAGCCAGAACAGAGACAGATTTTATCTAGGGTATCTATTGGAGTGGTTTCGGAAGATGGGAGGGAATGTATAGACCTGATCATAGGATCATAGGAGGTTACTAGGCTAATGGCCCTGGGGCCCTTACAAGCCTAGCCAAGAGTTTATCCCAAAATAAGAAACCTCAGTCAGCACCTGTCACCCCTGTCAGTGAGGGACAAAGGTGGAACCCCCTGGGACAAATTTGTGGTTTCCCTTCCACTCATCAAGTTGTGCTTGAAGAGGGTCAGTGAGGTACTCTGTTTGACATGTATGGGAAGTTTATTCCAGAGACAGGGCAGCCTCTAGGAGACATACCTGTTTCTCCAGCAGGTTTTGTTGATGTTGAATATTAGATTTAGGCATATTGAGTGGGTAATGCATGATGAGTTAGACTTACGGATATGGAGGGCAGGGTCCGATATTGCCTTGTAGGCGAGACACAGTTCACCTCTGAGCAATCTGTATTATACCGAGAAAAGTGATAGTTATTTGAGCCTGTCCACATAAGACAGGTGCTAGAAGCCATGAATTCTGTCTGTGAGGTATTTCTGTGGCCTTTCCAGTTGGTGCAGGAGTCTGGAGAGGTACATACCAAATGGGGCATTATACTCAATTATAGGTCTAATGAGGGGAGGGGTGCAGAGAGGTAATAACCTCCTTTTTTTCTGGATGCAATCCCTTTACGTATGAGATGAACCATGTAAAAGGCTTTATGGTATGATAATACATTTTTTGTGCTTAATTTAAGGCCATGACTTTGGCACTAGTTATTTGTAGCTGTGAGACCGTCTTGTAGTACGTTAATGTCATTTGGGGAGTCAATGATGGCACCCAACTAACAGTCATCTGCAAACTTGGTCAGCCACAGGCCTTTGGTCTTTGCCTGGACCTCTGAGAAATAGATGCCAGACAGAGGGGGTCCCAGGACAGATCCCTGGGGGACACCACTATTGACAGCTCTGCTCCTGATGAATTCAAATTGGGTGGGGTCGAGTGTTTGGAGATTGCCTATGTCCTTGTTTATGATGATCCATAATAATACACTGCATGGCTTTACAGATCAGACTTGTCACGCTAATGGGGTGATAGTTTCTCGGGTCAGTAGTGGCACCACCTTTGTGCAAGGGGATGACAATAGTGTTCTCCACTCTACTGGAATGAAGCCTCTACTTAGGCTATGGTTGAATAGGGTGCTCAGTGGTGAAGCTAGTTCTTGCTGGAAATGGTGCAGAATACAGCCTGGGATATTATCAGGTCCGATATAAGCTGTGTTCTTTGCCTTGGATAGTGCCTTTAATACTTGATCTATGGAGATGTGAGGTGTGGGACAAGTATCAGGGATGTCAAATGGGAATTTGAGGGGCGATAAAGGGGTGATGTTTGCACTGAACCTATCAGCTAGTGAGTTGGCTAAGTCAGCAGGATCAGTGTACGTGGTACCATTAAGTACTGATTTGGAACAAAGTTGGGCTTTACCATGGAGGTTTCTAACATAACTGAAGAAGGACATGTAGTTTTCCTTTGTTTTGGAGGCTAATTTCAACTCATAATTGGCTTTGGAGTTTTTCACTAGTGATCTAATTTGCTTGTTGAGGCAGAGGAGGGAGATTTTCCAATTTGGAATATGTTCCTTTTCACTCTTGGACAACAGTTTCTTCCTTTTGTTGTAAAGTCTGTTGCTCGAGGATGTCCACTAGACAGGTTTGTGTTTCCTTGAGGAGCAGGTTTTAGTTCTGTTGGGTATAGCTGAGTCCATGCAGTTGTACAGGTGTTTGTATACTGCACTGGTGTATGGTTAGCATAGTTGTCTGCATTCTCTGAGGGGGGTTGTGGTGTGAAGCTGCTGATACCCTCCCTTAGGAGGGTATAGTCAGCTTTTGAGATGTTTTTTAGCCTAGTTATGGCTGGGGAGGGGTTGGGTGGGATAGAAACTTCGAATGAGACAGACTGATGATCTGATCTCACCAGGGAAGAACATAATATGAGGTGGTGCAGTGGTCACCCATGTTGGTAAGAAACATGTCCAGCATGTTATCTCCCCTTGTGGGGGATGAGACCAGCTGGTCTAATGCATTAGAGATGATGAAGTTAAGGAATCGTTGGGTGAGTGCATTAGTACAGGAATAGTTCACCCAGTCTATGGTGGGGAAGTTGAAGTCACCAAGGATCAGAGTGTTAGGGGGTACCTTGATGGAATCAAGTTGGTCCAGGTAAGGAGTTCCAGGCCTCAGCAACCATGTATGAGTACAGACAATGCCCAGCAGATTTTCTAGGTTTGTAGACATACAGGAGTTTTTGGTCAATGGATTGCAATGACTGACTGGGAACACAGTTGTATAGAATGTTTTTAGTGCTGGATCGGCAGATGGGTGCTGAATAATAATATAAAATGCATGATATTAATAATAATAATAATAATAATAATAATAAGATGAACAAGTACGTTTAATTGCTAATGATACAGCTGTGTGCCCAGGGCTCATGAGAAGATGAATAAGCATACCTTTCAACTGTCCAGATTTTCACAGAATGTCCAGATTTTGCCTGATATTTTGGTCTGTACCTCATAGAATTTACAGTTTTCTGGCAAATCACAGAGGATTGAAGTCAATAAATAATGACATACATTTCAGTTCCAGGTTTTATATCACTCAGAAAATGTGTGTTAACTCATAACCTGCAATTTCTATTGATGTTCTAAGTTTTATACCACTCAGAAAATGTGTGTTAACTCATAACCTGCAATTTCTATTAATGTTCTAAGTTTGTAAGAGCAATGGTTGGAGTTAGTCCCTGCTGGGCCTTCTCTCTCCCTTGTTTCGGGCTTTGTTGAGATTTCTTGAGCTAAGAGGTTGTTTTTAAAAGGAGCAGGGCATGTTGTTTGTGATGCAGTCTCACTATTTAAAAGAGAGAGAGAGAGAGAGAGAGAAAGGTGTCAATTTCTTGTTTTCAGTAGGTGCTGTATAAGGGGTCCTAATGATGGCACAAATTGGTAGTCATGATTCATGGTGATTTATGTGTTTCAGGATACCATTTTAAAGTTTTAGGGCATTATATTGAGGGTGTGGGGTTGCTTAAAATTTATATGTAATGCTTGAAGCTTTTGTTAATTGTGTGCTGGTCTTTCTCTTTAGGGTAATAATGTAGGAGAGAAAGGCGGTTCACATGATGTTATGAGGAGTTACGGGATTAGCTGTTGTGTGTTGTTTAAGGTTTTACAGGTTAAGAAGGGGTAAGTTTAAAATGATAATATATGGTCTTCTTGGGCAAACATTTGGTTGGGAGTTTTTCACTGTAGATTGGTTCTGTCCTTTGACTGGAAAGTAAGGTATGGGCGTTAAGCTGTGGGTAGGGGGTTGTGGCAAAGGATGGTGATTTAAATTACATGTCTTTTCTGTGTTTTAGCATGGTGTAAGTTAAAGACCTTGCTCAGAAGTGGCAGGAGTTGGTATCACAGGCTGATCAATTGTTCCCATGAGTGCAAGCACAGGAAGAGGCACCAAAAGAGGACATCCAGGCAGAATAATCAAGAGTACACACAAATGACAAGGCCAGATGGAGCAGCCAGTAACAGAGGCATTTGCTGGGAAAGCAAAAAGGACCAGGAAGTAGCAAGGGTGAGTGGCCGATTCACCTTCATTGGAACAACAGCAGCTAACAGGTAATGATGATACTGACTCAGTCATTATCTTTCTTCATAGAGCAGACCCTGTGATCACTACATCCGATCCCGATATTGCAGGAGCTCTATCACAAAGCCCTACACCTACAAGTTTACTGAGACTTTTGTCATTGTTTCATAGCTTGCAATGATTACATCTGACCCCATTATTTCAGGAGCTCTGTCACAAAGCCCTGCACCTACATGTTTGCTGAGACTTTTGTCATTATTACATAGCCTGCGGTCACTACAACTGACTCTGATATTGCAGGAGGTCTGTCACAAAGCCCTACACCTACAAGTTTACTGAGACTTTTGTCATTGTTTCATTGCCTGCGATCACTACATCTGATCCCAATATTGCAGGAGCTGTGCCACAAATCCCTACACCTACAAGTTTACTGAGACTTTTGTCATTGTTTCATAGCCAGCTGTCACATCTGACCCCAGTATTCCAGGATCTCTGTCACAAATCCCTACACCTACAAGTTTACTGACACTTTTGTCATTGTTTCCTAGCCTGCGGTCACTACATCCGATCCTTGTATTGCAGGAGCTCTGTCACAAAGCCCTACACCTACTAAGACTTTTGCAATCGCTTCATAGCCTGCAGTCACTACATCTGACCCTAATATTGTAGGAGCTCTGTCACAAAGCCTTACAATTACTAGTTTACTGATACTTTTGTCATTGTTTCATAGCCTGTGGTTAGTACATCTGGCCCTGATATTGCAGGAGCTCTGTTACAAAGCCCTACAACTACAAGTTTGTTGAGACTTTTTTCAGTGTTTCATAGCCTGTGCTCACTACATCTGACCTTGATATTGCAGGAGCTGTGTCACTAAGCCCTATACCTACAAGTTTACTGATACTTTTGTCATTGTTTCATGTAAGAATATTTATCATGAAGAACCTTGCTGCATATTAATTTAAATCAGTTTAACACATGTCTGCTCTGTGAAATAGCAGCACCTCTTACTAAGCTGGCCACTGTCTCCTTTTGCTTGACCCAGTAGACTATACTGCATATGCCAGATATTTAGTATCAGGAAATGACAGAAAACCTGTTTTACTTGCACCTCTCTGTTAATTGCTTTATTTTGGCTATAAAAATGATTCCTCTTAGTTATAAATGTACTATGGTACTGCTGTAGTACTGTCAAAGCCAGGGGTTCTATGGACCATACCACAGATAACAGAGTTTCATTCTGTGCAGCCAATAATGCCCTGACCTCAGTTTGTTGGCATTCCTGCCCTTCATGCAGCACACCCAGGTGATGTGGAACATGATCTCTGTCACAGGTAAGTGCATGGACGTCAGATTAATTATGTCACTGGGAAATGGGGATGTTTATTTGCCTGTAGAAGTAGCTGGACACCCTCTGATACATGCTCATGCACACCAGCTGCACAAGTATGTCTACTGCAATGGGCAGTGTCAATGTATTATCAGGAACTGTCAACATTGTCAGTAGTCTCAACATGGGTCTGTTGTCTACAGGCTTCATCCTATCCACCATCCAATATCCCCTTATTATCAGATTGGATGGAGAAGTTTTCCTTCACGTCCAAGACAACAGCCACATCCACATGATTGTCACAATCTGAGCTAGACTGTAATACTATGTCAGTGTCCTGTGTGCCAGGAGCCATGCTACCATACTGAGACACATCAGATGCCATATCAGGATCAGTGGATGGGCTAATGGAGGATGAAGGCAGTTGATGTGCTAAAAGAAGAGACAGATGACACAGATCATGAGAATGTGGTTATATCACATGCTGTATATCATTAATGACATATGACACATATATCTGATTGCAATGCTACAGATAATAATGACCTACCATGAGGTCTTGTCTGTGTATGGGCCACGGAATCCATATATCAGAGAGTTGACAATTATGGCACATATCCAGCATCCCTGACATATGTGAGGAATGCAGCCATAGCACACACCTGGCAAGTCCTCATGGGAAGACAACACTGGAGGAGAGGGAGGAAATACAACTGTTGTACAGAAACAAAGCCATAAACTTAACATTCTTAATCACATGATTGCCATCATGGATCATTCCAACAGTGTTAAAACACATAGTAGGTATTACATATACATGCCAGTTGTTTGTGCACTAGATGGTGATGCAGGTTGTCCTATGAATGGGCAGAAGGACACAGTATTAATGGAGGACAAGAACAGGAATAACAGCAATGCCAGGTATAAAAGATAAGTAATAGCATACCACTGGCACCCTTCTGATGTTATGAGTTTGTATGTTATAGTACAGATCCTGCAGTGGTAAAGGAAAGATAAAGGCAACACTGTCAATGTATGCAGGCAATTGAATAGTCACATGATGACAAATGCAACTCAGTAACAGGGGCTGCTGATACTCATGTGATATACAGTGCACCTGTTGGTCATTTGTCACTGTGTAGAAAAACAGCAACATTAATGTCATGCAACACAGGTCTGCAGCACATTGCTGCAACCTAAGTTCATGTTGTGGTAACATACCTGGTCTGTCTGTAGGTGCAGAAGATGCACTTGTAATTTACAATGTTGGAGAAATATCGATATGACAGTAAACAGCAATGGCATTACATAAGGCTGAGACAATAACAGGTAGTGCTCATGATAACAGTGTCTGGAGACACTTACCTGTCATTTCCTGCTGTTGTACAGAAGTAGATGGACATGTGGACATTAACACAGACAATGTTATACATGTTGGTTGCACTATGTCTGTACAGCACTTGTATGGCTATGTGTCATTATACAGACATTGATCATCATCACCCTGTGTGGGCCCATGTGCATGTTGCAATTTTGCTGCTGCAACACAATAAGAACAATGTGTGAATATGCATGCAACAGCATTTGTAATGTTTATTTTATAGGCATCAATGTTATGCAAAGTAATGTACAGCTGAGGCCTGGAACACCTGCTTATATCCCACCCTTGGTTATGCTGTGCTCCCCATTTGCTGTATGCAGGGATGCAAGAAACTGTGTGATCTCATCAGGGGGTGTCAATGGTGGGCTACCACTTGTGGCATCCCTTGATCTCTCATACAGGCATACCCTATTAGAGGATTGTGTCAGAGCAGCATCAGTGATGGGCTTCCCTGGATCTGTTGTGACCTTCTACTGCTTTAATCATGTTGGTGAGGTCAGTCCAGAATTCATTCCTCCATACTATATTTCCTGCACATCCAAAGAGTCTCCTTCTATGTTGTAACAGAGCACCTATTATAATCTCATTCTCCTGTGGGGAAAAACTGTCTCCCCTAGGTCTGTTTGTCATGTGAAAGACAGTTATATGCACATGTTTAGATTCAAGTGGGGCCCACAAATGGAAATGATTATGTGGACAGCTTATGCCACTGTAAACACTATGCAGCCTTGTGCAATGAAAACAATTTTGGAATACTAACTGTGCCATATAAAACAATACAAAATGCCTGAATACATAACATTTGGAACAGCAACATAACTTGTAATATCTGTAGAGGCTGTCTGCATGTTTTGAAGTCCTTACAGTGGATATAAAATAGAGATCTAAGCCCAGAAGCATTGTACCACAGTATCTACTCAGTCTGCATGCATTTCACATTAACATACCACACAAACATATGTTTACAACAGATATGTGTGATGGTTGTAGCTGTAATGCAGTTGCAGTTTAAACAGACGACCAGTGTAAAACAGTCTGTCATATGACATGTTATACATAATGATCTTATACCACCACAATCATTACTGGGCAGTGAATGCCATCCACATTAGTAGAGCATATCTGTAAATTATCAATTGAACAACTTACCAATAGCTTCAGAAAGCCTCAGGATCTGTAAGCAGGCCACAGATAGTGCAGATCCTTTTTATATTGACTCAGTAGTTCTAATACTTTTTTTAAGAATCATCAATGAATAAATATCCATAACAGCAAAAGGAAAACATAGTACACAGCAACATACAGATAATGTTGGAATCCATAGTTTTCTGTATATACACCACAGAGTGTATGGACCCACCCGCATGATATAAGGAAATTCTGTAAATGTGTCTTTTATGTACTGTTCAGTTTTTCTATTTACATCTCTCTGTACAACTGCATTTGGAAAATCACTGAATGCTCTTGATGCATATGTCACCACCTGTATGCATACAGGTAAATCCAACACCGCTCCAATAAGTTACAAACATTATTCATAATGCACATATTTTCCATAAATGCATTAATCCTAAAATTACACGTTTTATGCAGAGTAATGTTAACATAGGTCTGTAATGAGCTATTATTCCCAAAACAGCAATGCTAGCAGGTGCAAATTAACTTTGCTGCTACCTATGATTCAGGTATTATCAAATGTAACAGCAGCTATGTGCATACATCTTTTAAGTACTATTTGCCCATACATAATTAATAAGGTTTATTAAAATTCAAGGTTTAGAATCTTATTTGTGCACATCTGTGTAAGTTCTGAAAATCTTGTGCATTAAGCAATAGTTCAGCGAAACAGGAATGTGCTCCATGCAAGTACCCAGTAGGTATCATTAAACGGGACCATGTGTAGCACATACCTGTTATCTTCCAGTTATCTGATAATATGACATAAGCACCACTTTTAAATATTTCATTTGATAAATTTAAAAACCATTCCATTGCTACCTGCGAACTGAGCGGGACCTCAGTGAACAATTTTCAGTTCTGTGTTTTTATGCATTGGATTATTGACATCATCAACATTATCAAGATGGCTACTTCCAGGATGCCTTTACATGTCCAGATGCCCAGTTGGACCAAGGAAGAAACCACCCAGATGCTGACTGTCTATGGTAGAATGAAGCATCACATGAGAACCAGGCCAAGGAACTTTGATATGATCCACATTTCGAACCAGATTATGATGCAGCATTAATAACGTATGGGGATCTACTGAACTAAAGTGCAGGTTTGCCACCACTATGATGCTCTGCATCAGTGGAACAAAGAGGAGCTTCATCAGAGGATTGTTAAGGTGTGTCAACATCTGCTAGATGCCTACAGTAAGTGTCACAATCCTACATATATCTGAGCATTCCTACAGAATTTAGAGATATAGCTATGTCTGAATATACCAGATACACGCATTTTAGAATCATTAAGTAGATATTCTGACAATTAACTCATCTGGATAATTAAGAATACATGATGACTGTTCTCCATATGGGTTCTATTCCTATGAAGTTTAATTATTCAGTAATGTTTATAATGTACATATTGCACATTACAGATGTACATCTATTTTGCAATATATAACAACATCATGTCACATATCCACTATAATCATGTATCAATGACACCTATAGTTTTGAAGTTATCCATAATACTACAACAGTATTGCCTAGTCTACCTATGTATGAATGAATAATAACTCATAAATCATTCCTTTATTCTATTCCTCTTAATGCTGTGAACATTCTTATTACAGTCCCATTTGTTTAACTCAATAGGAGTGCCTGTCTGATTGGTTACACATATTTTTTCATTTGTAATATGTGTTGACAGTTATTTGTGTAGATCATGAAGACCTATAGCATTTATGTGTCTGATGTTATCATATTCACCCATTACCTGCAGGAATATAGATACTCACATGCAGTAATTGTTCTGTTGGCTGTTGACTTAGGGTGCAAAGAAACAGGCCAGCATGCATATATATGTTGGCATGGCATGTGTTCTCCTCCACATAGGGAAAATATGTCATTATATTCATACTGCTGTGTCTTTCACAAATTGTTGAAAATGCTGCTCTACATACCTCCTTATTGATATTAACCGTCATATTCTGTATGCTTATGAATTTGTTTTCAAGATGTCAGCGCCCTGTGAGGTAGTGGCTGCTCTGGCTTGAGGAAGCCATGTGCAATATTTGTGTAAATATCTGCCTAATATATTGGCAGAAGCAACAAAAACAATCAAAATATGAAGGAAAACAGATGCAAGGTTAGTTTATAACAGAAATGCCTTGCTAGATCTTTGGTTTACAGGCTTATCATGCAATTGGTTTACTTGGCTGCTTTCTCTAGGGCCTGTGAGGCCTAAAGCACCCAGAGAACTAGGAATACTTTCTAATCTTTATTCAGAGTACTGTACATGAACAAATTCCAAGCACACCACACCCAAAAGAAGAAGACAATGAAAAAAATGCAAAAGACTAGAGAAATGAGGAACTAGAGCTGGTATTAATATCAGGCTGAAAGCAAACCCCTACAGACCAGCACTCCCATCTATCATGCTAGCAAACATCTGTTCCCTGGAAATTAAAATGGATTACCTAAGATTTGACCTAAACAGCCATTGAGAAGAGAGAAGCTGTTGTGTGTTTATCCTTACAGAAACATGGCTAAATTCAAGTATCAGTCACAATACTATTCATGTGGGTTGATTATCATTATTTAAAACAGACAGAATCCAGGCTCTTAGTGGCAAATTCAGGGGAGATGGGGTTTGCATCTACATAAACAACAACTGGTGGTCCAGCTGCAGGAAAGTCTCCACCCACTGCTCTGTGAACATAGAGTTCATGACAGTAAAATGTAGACCCTTTTACCTGCCAAGGGAATTCTCAGCTATTATCATCTCAGCTGTTTATATTCCTCCAAGTACAAACACAAATGAAGCACTGGCTACACGTTACCAGTCAATCAGTAAAATGCAGAACAAAACCCCCGATTGTGTCTATATCATAGTGCGTGACTTTAACCAGGCTAATCTAAAATCAGTTCTACCACATTACTACCAACTTATAGATTTTGCCACCAGAGGCGCCAACATCCTAGATAGGGTCTACACCTATATCAAACAGGTGTTCAGGGCAAAGCCCCTCCCGCACCTTGGTAACTCTGATCATCTATCCATTATGGTGACACCAGCCTACCATCCAAGAAGCAAATAAGAGTCTGTCCAGAAGGAGCAATCTCTGCACTTCAGGATTGCTTTGAATGCAGAGATTGGACATGTTGAAAGAAGCTGCCACTGTAGATCAGCACACCAACCTGGAAGAGTACACTGAGTCATTAATAGGATACATATCAAAGTGTGTGGAAGATGTAACTGTCAGCAAGAGCATCACTACATGAGCCACCCAGAAACCCGGGCTTACAAGTGAAGTGTATGAGCTCCTGGGGGCAGGCAACACTTCCTTCAAGTCAGAGGATAAGGACATCCTTAGGTCAGCCAGTGCAAACCTGAGCGAGGGAGTAAACACAGCAAAAAGAGCATATGGTCAGAAGATCCAGAGCTACTTCAGCAACCTCAGAAACTTAAGGCAACTGTGGCAAGGCATACAATCCATCACAGACTACAACCCTATGTCGGCACAGTGCAATGACAATATCGACTTCCTTAGCAAGCTCAACACCTTCTTCAGTAGGTTTGAGGAAAGAAACAACACAACTGCAATGAAAGACCTCTACAAATCAAACAAATGAAGTACTATGCCTTAACCCTGCTGATGTCAGAATAATCCTGTGCAGAGTTAACCCAAGGAATGTAGCTGGACCTGACAATATCCTAGGACAGATGCTCAGAAAATGCGCTGACCAACTGACACAATTTCTCATAGATATCTACAAAATCTCATTGTCAGGCTATTATACCCAAAACTTCAAAACTGCAGCCATAATACCTATACCAAAGAATTCCCCACTGTTAACTCTAAATAACTACCGCCCCGTAGCACTCACTTCAGTAGTAATGAAGTGCTTTGAGAGTCTGGTCAAGGACCATATAACGTTCAACCTTCCTGCATCTTTAGATCCACTTCAGTTTGCATATCGACCAAACCAGTCCACAGAAGACACTATATCAATGGTGCGTCACTTATCCATGACCCACCTGGAAAACATGAACTGTTATGTGTGAATGTTGTTCATAGACTTTAGCACTGCCTTCAGTACAGTGATCCCCCAACGTCTGATAAAGAAACTTGACCAACTGGGAAGAAATACTCCCTTATGCAATTAGATATTGGACTTTCTTGCTGACAGATCACAGAAAGTATGCATTGGCAATAAAACCTCTGAGAACATCACTATGAACATGGGGGTTCATCAGGGCTGTGTTCTGTGCCCTCTGCTGTTCACCTTTTTCACTCAGGACTGCACTGGCAAGCTTAACTCAAACTACCTCAAGTTTGCAGATGACGTGACTGTCAATCAGCCTACAGGGAGGAAGTTAGTCAGCTCATGGTCTGGTGTGATAACAACCTTGCACTAAACATGAACAAGACCAAAAAGATCATTGTTGATTTCATAAGACGGCATAAAACACACTTTCCACTAACAATCCATAATGAAATAGTGGAGAGAGTGGAAAGCACAAAAGTGTTGGGGATACATATCACAGATGACCTAACATGGAGCATTAATAGTACTGCCATTGTAAAGAAAGCACAGCAATGCCTGCATTTCTTGTGAAAGATGGGAAGGTAAACCTCCCTTATCCAGTCTTCACTACCTTATACAGAGGCACCATAAAGAGTACACTAACCAACAGTATTGCAGCTTAGTACGGTAACTGTTCCACCTCAGATCAAAAGGCCCTCCAGAAAGTGGTTAGCATAGCAGAGAAAATCATTGGGGCCATGCTTCCAGCCATCCAAGAAATATACCTGCTGAGATGGATCAGCAAGGCCAACAAGATAACCAGAGACACTACCCACCCTGCCCATGGACTGTTCACCTGTTAATCTTCTGGCAAACACTACCACAGCATGAGATGCAAACCAACCAGTTTCAATAAGAGTTTCTTCCCACATGCCATTAGACTACTAAACTCACACTAACTCCACACCATGATGACCTCTGAAAAAAGGCTGCTTAAAATTCCAGTGACAATACCTTATATTTTTTGTGCAATAATATCTCTATGCAATAACTCCACTGTGATTCTTAAATTCATATTTTGTGCATTAATCAAAGCTGTAAACAACTGTGCAATAATGACGCCCATGGAAAAAAGTCTCCTGTAGTTAGAGTTTAAGAAAATAATGTGTATTATGTCAATAATAGCTGTTGTACTGTAGATTGTCTATATGTGGAAATGCCTCCACTTTGAGACGAAGTAATGAAATTTCATTCAGTGATGCACAAGTTGTATAGTCTGACTGACAACAAAGTTCACTTTGACTTTTGACTTTGAAAATAACTCAATTCTTCATGGAATTTCTGAATATATCTCCATAATCCATAATGTTCTGTCAACACCACCTCTTTAAATAAATGCTGTGTGTAACGCTTGGAACAGACTGGTATATTTCTGTCAGAAAATTCTGTGGAATATGCTAACATTTACAAAATTGCTTTCATGCGTAATTATGTCATTCTTTATTAAATTCACTTCAACAATCTTCTCATCCTTATACTTGGAGGGAGTCAGATGATCAAATGTAGAACAGGGAGACACACTGATGTATGAGTTTGATTTGTGATGTGTACTTTGCCAACAAATATCTGTACATGTATAAGGGGGTACTGAAAAGTTCTAAGCCCTACCAACTTTTTAAATTCTGAGCATTATTTTGCCTCTGTAGCTGAAAAGAGGGGTATTTCATCTTGTAAAGTGCCAATTTGCAGAATTGTAGTGTTATGTTTTGACATTGTTTCAGATCGATTGAACCGTGCCAATGAAAAGTGTGGAATTTTCAAGTGTGGAACTCTGAGCCGTCTTGAAGTTCCTATTCCTGCAGAAGAAAAGTACAAAGGAAATCTATAAATGTATGATGCAAACATTGAGTGACAAGTGCCCTTCTTACTCAACTGTGAAGAAGTGGTGTACAGACTTTCAGCATGGAGATTTCAAGACCGTAGATGCAGCATGGTCCGGGAGGTCTCAAACAGTGTCAGCTACTGAAATTGTTGACCATGTCCATAATCTGAGTTTGACAGATCAGCAAATATCAGCTAAAACAACTATTGAGACACTACAGATATCCAGGGAATGTGTTGGGTTTATCATCCATGAGCAGCTGGGTATGCAGAAGCTGTCAGCCAAGTGGGTGCCCAAATGTTTGAATACCGATGAGAAAAGACATTGAGTGGACACTTTCAAGTTGATTTTGTAGCATTTTCTTTGAGCTGGTGCCAACTTTTTGGAATGACTAGCTACTGTTGATGAAACATGGTTACACCACTATGATCCTGAAACAAAACAACAGTCCATGCATTGGCAGCACTCAGGTTCACCAAGACCAAAGAAATTCAAGACCCAAAAGTCAGCAGGAAATGTCATGGCCACAGTGTTTTGGGATCATGAATATGTTGTAATGACTTACAATCTTTGAACGGGCCAAACAGTTAATACAGAACACTACTGTAACTTGCTGTGCCAATTAAAGCAGGAATTGAAAGAAAAAAGGAGAGGGAAGCTGTGGAAAGGAGTTCTCCTTTTTTCAAGACAAAACACCTGTTCACAAGCCTGGCAAAATGATGGGTGTTTTGACAAAACCGGGGTTTGAGTGCATAGAGCATCCACCCTACTCACCAGATCTTGCTCCATATGACTATTTTCTATTTCCAAACCTTATAAAGAGTTTGAAAGGGAGGCTGTTTATGAGTGATTCAGAAGAAATTTCTGCAGCAGAGCAGTATTTCAGTGACCAGACTTTTAGCGGCATTACAGAAACTTCCGACAGGATGTGCTAAGTGTGTTGAACTTTAGGATGAATATGTTAAATAACTTATACGTTTCATAACTTCATGTTATTCCTTTCGTGGTAGTGCTTAGAATATTTCAGCACCCTCCTCATAGTCCTCCCATATAAAATAGATTACTGCATACCTGGTATTCAGCGCATTGTAGTTGTCTGTTAACAGCAGCTATGTGATACATGACAGTGTTCCACTCTCTGAGGGATGAAGGTTTTCATTTGTTGTTATCAGTTGTGACCACCGTGTTGACATCCATTCATTCTTGCAAATTGTTTTCCTAATTGCCCGGCACATTGTCCTGTTTGTAAAGTCTAAGCTGTAATCCATATTAGTAACCCATTCCTGCACATTTAAAACTACAGTTCTTTTCACTGCATTCCCATCATACATTGTCAGGCAAGATGGATTAGCTAAGGAAGTAAGTATTAATGTTACAGTGTGGGTGTACCTTAGAGTTGCAAGTTGGAATCTCAGGTCCACCACTCTGTTATTTGAGGAGTACATCATTTAAAGTTGCTGTTTTCTTTTTGTAGTTGAAAAGGAAAGGACGCATATATGCACTGAGTGAATGTACAGGCTAGAGTTGCATTAGAGGGAGAGAGGTATGTCACTTACTTCATCTGTTTTGCTAAATAAAATATATCATATCCATGTTACATGCTTGTATTTTTTACTTTACCATGTATATTGCTTGTAATGCAGGAATGCCTATTATGCATCAGTTAAGGTAGGTGCAATACTGACACAATATCTGTGCTTACAAGTCCGATTTAAGTTCAAATATATTTAAATATTATTTAGCAAGAAACCATGTTTTTTGAAGATAGTTTTTGAAATGTAGGCCACAACCTAAATGAAAGTCATTTATGTGTACCTATTACAGTGCTGTTGATGTGGATGCATCATATACAAGTTTATAGTGCTTTGTTTGCTGTTTATAATGCATACTTTGGCACACTTGTACATGCTTCTCAGTAACTGATTTGTTGTGCATAACCTGCCTAGTCACATACTGACGGGATGCCTGCTGTGTCAATGTTTGCACTGCTGCTTGCAGACTGTGTGACATGCCCTTCAGTTTGGCATTGGTAGCGCATCTGCCTACAATACTGTTGATGGTTTTATTAAAACATACTTGCATCCTGTCTTTGGGGATACTTGTGCACACAGACATTTGTTTGTGCAATTTCATGCTCAGGTAGCAGCAGCAAGATGTTTGGATTTTGCAGGATAGTGATTGCTAATAAATGTTGGCAGGTCATGCATAGCTGTAAACAGACTATGGGCAGGATTCACGAAGCCTCCGTGTAAGAGTTACAAGGCTTACACGGAGGCTGCAGTTAAACGGTGTAACATCAGCATGCCATGCATATGCATGAGGGCATGCTGAATCACACCTAAGGTTAACATGGTCCGTGTAAGACAGTAGGGGGCGTGTCCGTAGGGCGAGCCCTGCAAACGGACACGCCCCCAGAAGAGTAAAAGTCCCAAAAGTAAACCCCCACGACAGAGTCCGTGTAAATGTGAATAAACACAACACAACACATGCCCCCACAGACTATGAACATAAAATGTAAAAATGAACATGTTATATATTTTTTTATAAGTTTTAAAGATGTTTGCCCGTGAGTGCGCTTGTTTGCGCGGGCATGCCTGGCACTTAGCCACAGTTAGCAGTCAGTGGAAAAGCATATAAGAACTAAATATGCAAAGTAAGCCAAGAAGCAATAGCTTAGCGGTAGAGACGTCGGCTGAAGAGGAGGCAGTCATGGTTCGAGCCCCCACAACATCAATTTTTATTTTTAGTGAAATAAGCACAAAACAATTCCCTGACATATATGTACATATATAAAATTATATTTTATGTAAAATGTAATGAAATGGGCCATGTATTGTGAAGAAATGTGAGATAATAAAAAAAAAAGTCAGATGTGCCTATAGCTGAGCTACACTCTAACAAGTTGAGTATATCTGCCCGTAGGTGAGCAGTGTTTTAGCAGGTGTAAAATGAGTGCCCGTAGGTAAGTAGTGGTTTAACAGGTGTAGAAGGAGTGGCCGGGGTTGAGCAGAATACTAACACACTGAAACTGTGTGCCCATAGCTGAGCTGAGCGTAATATGCATGCTGACAGCCAAACAACGCGTAAACCAGCGTAACCCATTTGCGCGGAGCTGTGCACCGCGCCAACAAGCTAACCAGTGGGCAACGTTGAGCAAGCTGTATCAAAACTGCCTTTACACAGACACACCTCCTAGCCTGTGTAGACAGTCATAAAATAAAAAAAGCAATGGCCAGGCTCGAACTCAGGATACCATGCACCATAGTCAAAGTACTGAACCACTAAGCCATGACAGTTGCTCTTAGAAATGCAGTAATAGCATATATATAGGAATGAATGGAAAGAGGAGCATGACAAAGCAGGTTTTATGAAGCTGATACAATTCCAAAATGGCCAATCACAGATAAGTGCGGGAAAAACAACATATATAAGCCCCATAGGCAGGAATACACAGCATAACCGATTGTGGAACTGACTTGCAGTCAGGATGGCAGGTGTAGGAGAGGGCAGTTGCTTCCGAGCACAGAGGTGGGGCGTTGAGGAGTCCAAATATATGGTTTGGCTCCTCGTCCATGATCATGAGGCCCAGGTCCTGTGGAGAGCATATAGGGCTGAGGCGTGGGACTGGTTGGCACATGATCTCACCAGTGCCACAGGAATACCAAGGACTGGTGAACAGGTCCGTCACCACCATGCAGACCTGAAGAGATGGAAGCAGGACCAACTGAACCGTTGGATCCAGGAGGCCCGGCAAATGCCCAATGCCCCACTACTGAGTAAGTTACATGTAATTATTTATGTAAGAAATTAACCTATCTGATATTATGGAGATGTGTATTCCAATATTACTTCATTTATATTGCAGCTGCAGGTGTCCGTTCTGTGAACTGTCGAGCCTATGCCGATAGGCTGGTGCGGTTGTGCTACCAGGCAAGTCAGTAATTCTCTCCCTGTAACTGTAAAAAAATATAAGTATGACAGCTTGCAAAGGAGTGAAGTGTAGTCACTTATTAACAAAAAGTGCAAGTAACAGTGTAAGAGAGTTTGCAAGTATTGTTTGATTACAAAAGTGTGATGCAGCCTGTAATCCAAAATAAAAATGAAACAAGTCTGAAATAAAGATGTTCCACCTGTAATATAATAGTACATAACCTGCAGCAGGCTGAAAAGTACAGTTACAGAAGCTGAGTAAAACACATGTGTGAAATAGATCCCTGTTTAAATTCTGAAACATGACACAAGTGAGACTGTTGGAAAGGATTGTTATAACTAAGAGTAAAACATGTCAATAAAGCCTAGAATTAAGTACCATAAAGAATTGCAAAAATAAAACAAGTGAGAGAGTGTGAGAAAGAGGTATGAATCCACTAATAAAGTAGTAATAACTCCTGAATAAAATATACTGCAGTCAGTACAGAATGAAATGAATGTGACAGGCAGAACCAAACAGCAACATGTGTTGAAAAAAGTACTGAAGCTGGAATGTGTGTCCCAAAATCTGGATATGTTGCTCTCAGTTTGCAATATGCAAATAGTATGGCTGTATGAAATACCAAACATCCACAGTTGTCTATAGCCATATAAAGCAAATGTAGCAGGATGATGTAGCTGAACAGAGCCAGATATGAATGTGTATGAATAAATATGAAATGTATATTGATGTAGCAGTAACATTCCTATCACCAACCTGAATAAGTTGTCACATAGGAAACTGTAGTCAGACCTGTAGTGTGTATATATCTGCAGCTAGTAGAAATGTACAGCATATGTATAGGTATTTGAAGTTGTTAATGAAATATTTCTTCACCCTACCCTATAACCACAAATAATCCATTCCACGTGAAATGGGTATGTGTATTCACAATTAACACCCCTGGACAATTGTCCTGTTGGTTCATACATATTTGCATGTACGTTGATGCATGTGCCCTGTTCATACATCCAAACCTGACGGCCTGTTGCCATCACTCAACCCTGCATGTTGTTGGAATGTGTACTGTTGTTCAAATTTTGCATGTGTTATGCTTGCTGTTCAACGGCTTGAATTTATGGGTGTTTGGTTAATGGGAATACTAATGCATGCTGTTACAACTAATTGTGAATGGTATTGCATGTTACTAACCCAAACTGTCACTAAATAATGCAAAACATAGGACGACAGGGAAGGCGGGTTCCAGCGGACCCACCTCTCCCACCTCAGCTGGCGAGTGCACCTGGCAGTAGTGCCCAGGCCGGACCCTCCTCCGGTGGCCCTGTGCCACCTGCGGGTGGAAGCGCTGCAGGGGATGGGGCTCGTCCCCCCTCTGCAAGTGTGGCCGGAGGAGAACATCCACTCACCCTCCGTAGTGTCCGGACTGTGGTGCGTACGGAGATCTGGCACGCTGTGCTTGGGCCCCTATGCCAGTTTGAGGCACGGGTGGCACAACTCATGGGCGTGCCTGCTGCCCAGCCTACACAGCCCCCAGCACAGCCCCATCCTGGGCAGTGAAGGCACAGTGGCAACTGCCCATGGGTGGGGATCTCAGTTCCACTGTTGCCATCTGTGGGCTCATGGGCTCGGGATATCCAAACATCCGTCCCCGTCAATTGTGTAACCCCCCCACATGTGTCATACACCACCCCTGTATGAGTTTTGTTTGTCTTGTTTGTTAACCTCCCCTACCTACCTCCCCAGCTATACCGACTTCCCGTACCTGACATACCACTCTCACCTGAAAAAAAAAAGGGCACTCTGTACCCACAAAAAAAATGACGCCCCATACATAGCTGCCCATTTTGCACACATGTCTGCTGGACATGTAAACTGGCAATTACAATTGGCTGTACAACAAATATTATTGTTGTCCTCACACCTCTCTCAGGGGTGGAAGGTTTCAAATTTCACACCAAATTACAAACATATGCACAGCTGTTGCTGACGAAGAAATGGGCAGCTATGGGCCTTTCCTACATCCCTCCTGCAAAACCCGAGCTTGTTTTCCTACTGTCCTACCCTCTTTGTGCCCCTTTTCACCACTTTCCTATCTCCTCATTTTCTTATCTTTACAAGACAATAGCGAGTGTGTGCGCGACAGTAAGCACTTATAAGCAGTAGTAAGCGAGTGTGCGCTACTGTGCGCTTAGCTAAGCGTGTGTGTCTTGCCTAAGCGGCAGTGAGTATCGTGACCTCGCAAACCAGCACTAACCCGCTTACAACTGCTTAAAAGTGCCTTAGTCACTCTGAATGACAAGGCCTGTAGTTTTCTCAGCAGCAAAATAAAATACCTCCCTCAGTCTCGAACCCAGGACCTTGGAAACACTAGTCTGCATGACTTACCACTAAGCCATGACTGCTATACAAGAACATTGTGCTGAAAGAAATATATCATAAAATAGTAGGAATTAATGTAAAGGGAATATAGCAAGTCTAGTACACAAAGAATGTCATGTATATTTACTGTCAAATCTAGTGGATTTGTAAAATAGTACTGTGTGCTGGGAAACAGTCATGCTAGTTGGTAGCTACTAGGTAATAATGTCACAGTAGCATTTGGCAAGCCACACACATACTCAGAGCAGGATAAACACTGCCATAGTTGAATAGTTAAGAGATCAGACATAGCAACTGTGACTGAGTTACAGGGATGTCCCTGATGTGAAAACAAATGTCAACTGTGCCCCACTGACACCCTGTCAAATGTACTAACAGTAGGCAGAAAGGTGTAACTACACATGCAATGGTAACTATGACTGACTGAAGGTATGCACCACCTGCAAGTCAAAAATAGTGTACTAATACATATGCTTGAAATAACCCACAGTCACAACTGCAGAATATCAGAATATGTCATTGGAGTATCCCACTGCTATGTATCATTCCATGAGGCTGATAAAAGATGCACCGGAGAGTATCTGAGGCCTGCTCAGCAGCATGATCAAATACCCTTGTAAGTGTCAAGGCCCACACCATGGCCAGACCACACTGCATGCAGTAACACCCTACCACAACAAACACATAGGGAATTGCTGCCCAAACAGATTTAGCAAGCATTACAAGCTGTGAATGTAAATGGAAAATAGGAAAGCCGTAGCAACAAATTACAGGAAAGACACCTAGCAGGCATACAAGGAGTGAATGTAAAGGCCAGATATTAAAGCCATAGCAACAGATTGCAAGAGCCACTGCTTATATACCAGTTACACCACAATCCCCACAGGAAAGCACACACACCCATATACACAGTATTACTAGTTGTAGGTGTCAGTTTACATACACACGGAGAAGAGGAAACTGGAGGAAGGAATACTCAGCTTACAGAACAACATGCATTGCAGTGTCTACAACACAGCCTGTAATATGAGAGACATACCAACCCTTACACTCACAGAACAGTGTCCACAGCAAACCAGCATGGTCCCCACCCTGATAATCTGAAAGGGCTATGCCTACTTAACAGACATTTTCATAGCACAGTCCTGTAATCACAGTGAGAACTGCAATCACTACACAACAGGCTGCATGCAATTAGTAAATGCTGGCTAACAATCGGTGCAAAGGCCATCACATGGACATGTGCAGATACCTACAAAAGCATCCTGTACTCCCAGTCCACACATGCAATACTTTCATTGCACCCGCTGGAGGTAGAGAGAGAGAGAAAGAAAGAAAGAAAGAAAGAAAGAAAGAAAGAAAGAAAGAAAGAAAGAGAGAGAGAGAAAGAGAAAAAAAAAAACCTGTAACAGCAAAACAAAGAGGCTGACAGCAGGCCAAGTAACTGCAAGCCTACGCAAACAGCTGCAACAAACACAGGTAATGTAAAGTACTACTATAATACTCTACATACTGTGAACCCTCCAGATGTGTTATCGGTCTGTATCTATGTATATGAAGATGTGCATAGGGCCGGGGACATACTGCAACTGTCACTGAAGGCTCTACATACATATGTATGTGAAGGTAGCTATGTGCACATAGCAATGTAGGTTGTAGTGCAATGTACAAGTAGGTTGTACAGTAATGGATGTTCAGCAGTGCGTTACTGTGTGTATACATATGTGGAACTAAAAAGGAGTATATATATATATATATATATATATATATATATATATATATATATATATAAAACATGTGTATACGTATGTATATCGAGATATGTATGTATATATATATATATATATATATATATATATATATATATATAATATGCATATGTGTATACATAGATAGAGAGGGATGTAGAAATACATAGACATATATAGTTTCACAGTGTCATAGTTTAGTACTAGGCTATCTGCAGACAGTGTATAGAATAGATTTATAAACTTGCACCTCTGTATAGTAGTGACACAGCGAAGCCCCCCTACATAATAGCATTAGTTTACTGTGCCTCTGTCTAGTAGTGACACAGAGATGACCCCTGCTGTAAACCTATGATCTCCCATCCACTCGTCAAGAATTCACATGAAGAGTGTCAGTGAGGGTCTCTGCCTAACATGAACTGGGATCCTGTTCCACAGTATGGGAAGCCTCTTAGTGATGGATCTGTCCCTACAGTATGTCCTATTCATATGTGTGCTGAGGTTTAAATCTGTAGCTGTTGTGGTTCTGATGGATTTGGATTGTATGAGGTGGAACATGTCCATCAATACCTGATTGGACATGGCCTAGTACATCAGGCACAGATCACCCCTACGTAGGCAGTATGCTATGGAATAGAGCATGAGTTACGTTAGTCTGGCAGCGTCCCCCTAGCTGTTGCAAGTGCCAGATGAGGTACATACCAAATGGGGCATAGTACACAGTCATGGGCCTGATAAGGGAGGAGTATAGGGGTACAATGACCCCTTTTGATCTGGATGTGAATCCCTTCATGATAAGGTGGGCAAGGTAGGAAGTCTATCCAACCACTTTGGCAACGTGGGTGTCAAATGAGAGGTCAGTATCGATCAGTGTCACCAGGTCTCCGATTACTTTGTCTGTACTCAGTGGGTTACTGTCTATGTGATAATATGTGGGTACCTTGTCCATCCAAAAGGGTAAGAGTATACATTACGTGGCATGCAGTTTAAGGCCATGACTCCGGCACCAGTTGTCAGTGTCCGTGAGGCCTGTCAGTATGATGTATGTGTCAGCTGGTGTATCGACTATGGTGCCTAGTATGCAGTCATCTTTGAACATTGTCAGCCACTACCCTCCCATGTCTGCTTCCACATCTGAGAATTATATGCCGAACATGAGCGGTCCCAGGACAGAACCCTGTGGGACACCACTTGTGACTGGCTCTGAGTCTGACATGGCACCAGTTAGTTTGACTGTAGGGTTTCTTCCCCCCAAGTATGGGAACCCCCTCTTTATTTTGGGATGGAAAAATCCCTGTTCCCTACCAGAAAATTTGGGTTCCTTTTTTAAATTTCCCAATAGGGGTTTGGGGGCTGAAGGTTTTAAATTTCTGTAGCTGTTGGGGCTCTGAGGGGGGGGGGGGGGGGGGGGGGGGGGGGGGGGGGGGGGGGGGGGGGGGGGGGGGGGGGGGGGGGGGGGGGGGGGGGGGGGGGGGGGGGGGGGGGGGGGGGGGGGGGGGGGGGGGGGGGGGGGGGGGGGGGGGGGGGAAAAAACAAAAAAAGAAAAAAAAAAAAAAAAAAAAAAAAAAAAAAAAAAAAAAAAAAAAAAAAAAAAAAAAAAGAAAAAAAAACAAAAAAAAACACAAAAAAAAAAAAAAAAAAAAAAAAAAAAAATTTGGGGGGGGGGTATGGGGGGAACCATGTCCATCAATCCTGATTGGCATGGTTAATACTTTTAAGGGTACCCCTCTTGGGCAGTAGCAGGGAATGGCAATTCCCTTTTTGGGCCCCCATTTGAATCCCGGGGGTTTACATTTCCTGGGGTTTTCCCAGCGGGGCCTAAAAGGGAGAAGGGGTTTAAAATCCCCCTTTGGGATGTAACCCCCTTTCATGTGGGGGGGAAGGGGGGGAAGAAACCATTTTGCCGGGGGTTGCCAAATGGGGCATTATCGTGTTTTCCCGGGTTGTTACTTTGTCACTGGGGGAATTTCTTTGAAATATTGGGGTTTTCCCCCCCCAAAAAGGGTGTAACTTTGGGGCAGAAGAAGGCCTTGTGGAATTTAGTGTCCGTGAGGCCCTTCAGTTTTGATGTTTGTGAAAAAGCTTTTTCACTAGGGTGCCAAGATCCCAGCTTTTTGGGAAATTTGCCCCCCCTCCCATTTTGTTTCCCCTTCTGGTTATACAAAGGGGCCCCCAAAGCCCTGGGGCCACCAGGACGGGACGCGGGCCCTTTTTTGGAGGGGGTTTTTGGGTTTTATTTAAAATTTGGCATATTTTTCTTTTCCTTGGAATGTCAGAAAGGGGCATTTTGGGGAAGGTGGCGCCATTGGCTGAAGGGGGTTTCCCCCAAATGGCCCAGGGGGCTTTTTAAAAGGTCCAACCGGGTTATAAGGGGGTTGTTAAAAGGGGGGGATGTGAATTTTCCCCAAATGTTTTTTTGGTTGGGGAAGGGGGGAATAGGGGGTATTCCAGGGTCTGTGGGGGTGTTTTGGGGGAGGGGATATTTGGTTGTGTAGCCATTGCCCCCAGGTTTGTGTATAAGGCTAGGTTAAAAATTAAAATTCCGTTGTGGGAGAGGTGAACCTGCTTTTCCCCATTGTTTTGTTTGTGTTTAATTTTGGGGCTAGGGGGGTTTGGGGTAAAATTTAATGCCCCAGGGATTTTAAAGGGTAGGGGGAAAGTTTCCCAAATTGTGGGTGGGGGGAAAACCCTCCAATGTTTTCCGGGAAGGGCTTACTGGGGTTTTCCCTGAGGGGGGGAGGGGGGTCTTTAACTTTCTACCCAAGGTTGAAAATAGCAGGGGCCTTTGGTTATTTTAACCTGGAGGGTTCTTTGGGGCCTTCATTTTTGTTCCCAAAAACAAACCTTTTTAAGGTGTTGGTGCCTTCTTTATGGAACCCCCTCCCTTTGTTTTTCCTTTTTTCCTGGGGCCAAAAACCAAAACAGGGGCCTCCCCTTTGTTAGGGGTTTTGGGAAAGGTTTCATAATCCAGCTTTCGGAGATTTGGTAAAAAATATGTAACGTTTGTTAATTTTTCCACCCCATCTTTAAAAGGGATAAATTTTAAAGAATTAAATTCAGTAGATTTCCCACTGAAACTTTTTTTTGGGGGGTATATGATATCCTTTCTTTTAAATTCTATATTCCCCCCCCCTGTGTCCTTTCCCCTTTTTAACATCAAAGTATTTTACCCCCCCTTTAATACTTTTTATTTACTTATAATTAAACCCTTTTATTTTATAAATAATATATTATTTATATTAATTCCCCCAATATATTTTTACATTATATTAATTTTAAATATTTTTAATTATTTTAAATGTCCCTTTTTGGGGGCCAGGGTTTTGCAGGAGGGTCTTAAAATGCCGGGTTTTGCCAAAGGATGGGTGCCCTTGGGGAATAGGGAAACCCCCCTCCCCCCATTCCAAAAACATAAACCCCGGGGTAACCACCCTTGTCCCTTGGGCCTTTGCCCACCATTTAAGGGCCGGGGAACAGGGAAAAATGTACAAAAAGGTTCCACTTTAATATAAATAATTGGGTTTTAAATCCCTTAAAATAAAATTGTGAAAACGGAAGGGTTGTATAGGGACATTTTCCTGTCCCCTCCACCCCCCAAAATTTTCCTTTTCCCACTTTCCCCTCCCCCAACACTAAGTATAAAACACAAATATCAAAAATTTAATAAAATTCAAACAAAAAATTATAATATAAAAAAAATAAATATATAATTAAAATTTAATATACATATTTAAATAAATTTTAAAAATTAAATAAATAAAAAAATTTACCTTGTCTGTCGGGTCCTTGTCACGGCAGGATAAAACCCCAGGTGGATACGGAAACCCTCCCCCAAAAAACACTACCCAGTAACCACCAAATTGAAAGGCCTCCCCCATTGAGTGTCGGGGAAACCCCCCAAAAGTTACAATAGGTAATTGATATACCCCCTGGAACTGCCTGAAACCTGCAGGAAAGGGTTCACCAACATGGGGTGTCGGGTTTTGGGGGGCATTTTGGTACGGGTTACCCTCCCCCCCAACTGCCCTTTTTCAGGTATTTTTCCCCCCTGGTGTTGGAGGGCCAAGAAAATTGGTAAGGTAATTGCATAAAACACAATACATTGCCAATTTCTGGTTACCCTGTATTACTTTTGGTTTAAAAAAAGGGTTTCTAAAATCCTTTAACCAAAATATGTCGTGCCTTGTTTGCATTTGGAAAATGGGGGGATAAGGTTCCCCAAAAACATCCCCTTGTAAAACCCCAGTTGGAAGGTTTGGAAATTGTCCCCCGGGAAACAGTGGAAATTGCCTTGAGTAATTTTGGTCTTTTTGAAAGGGAGGTCCAAAACCTTTTGCAAAAGGGGCGGGTAGCAAAAAATATCGGGCTTTACCCAGGGGTATCCCCAATAACCCCCAGAAAAATTTGCTAATATATGGGGGGTTTAAGTTTATACTGGGTCAGTTTTAGGGTGTTTTTAATGTTTTGCCTTTAGTTTGCCTTGGACCAGAAATTGTAAATATTTTCCCTTCTCCTTTAGGGTTTGGGGTTCCCCCTAAAATGTCATTTGGGGTGAGGGGGGGAGGAAGAAGAGTGGTGGGAAAATTTGGGCTTTTTACTCTTTTTCCCCAAACCAGCCGAACCCCCCAGGGGGGGTTGTGTAAGACCGGGCCGGGGGAAAATTGACTGGCAAAAAACTGGTATGGAGTTGCCATACGGGAAAGGTTTTTTAGAAATTTTGGCCCTTTTACATGGGGGTACCCCCCGGGCAGCAGTTCCCAAATTGGGGGGTTTTTTAATCACCAGCGGGGGGATTATTTAAATTTGTGGCCCGGGCCCAACAGAAAGCGCATACCTTTTTTTTGGGGGGTTTGGGCCACCAGGGCCCAGGCCCCGGAGAGGAGGAACATCCAAAGGGGGTATTTTGATTTTTTTCCCCGCCCCACCGGGGGAATGCATGTGGGAGGTCCTGGGGTTTAATGGGCCCTAATTTTGGAATTTTTGGAAAGGTATATCCTAAATTTTTAATTAAAAAAAGTACCTGTGGAACCAACGGTTCCCACTTGGGGGGTTCACCCCCCCCAGATAAGGGCCCCCGTTTGGGGCCCACTGACAATAAATGTCTCTTTCTGCAGGTCCCTCTGGTGTAACAGCAAGGCAGCCTATCCATGCTGGTGAGTGTGTAATACCATTACGTTCAATACTCTTGATACTAATAGTAATAATAGGCTGAAGCAGTAGTGCTATGTGTTTGATTGCAGGTGTGTTTGTGTCTGTGGGTTGATATCTCATATACTGAGGTGTGCATGTGTGCATGTGCCCATGTGTGCATGTGTGCATGTGCCCATGTGTGCATGTGCATGTGTGCATGTGCCCACGCATGTGCATGTGTGCATGTGCCCATGTGTGCATGTGTGCATGTGCACATGCATGCATGTGTGCATGTGCCCATGTGTGCATGTGTGCATGTGTGCATGTGCCCATGTGTGCATGTGCATGTGCTGATGTGCATGTGTGCATGTGCATGTGTGCATGTGCCCATGTGTGCATGTGCCCATGTGTGCATGTGTGCATGTGCCCATGTGTGCATGTGTGCATGTGTGTATCAGTGGTGACATTGTGTATACATTGTAAACTGTGTTTCCTGTCTTACTCCCACAGGTTCTGGTGCTGCTCTGGTGTTGTGCAGCAGAGAACCTGAATCAGCTGCTGTGGATAGTGATAATGATGATACCTGTGTAATGGCACAGGTAGGTGTGCCAGGGTCCATCATTGGTCAGCCAATTGACACTACACAGCTGTCGACTCCATCAATGTGCACAGTCATCCTGCCAATACATACTTTGTCACCAATGTCCCTAGGTGATGGACAGGATACAGTGGGCATTGACCAGGGTAATGTGGTACCGGTGGCACATGCATCCCCACACAGCAGCCATGGCCAGGGTCCTGTCATGGTACCACACAGGCAGACATCCAGGGGTTCTCGTGGGAGCATCCGTGGGCGTACCACTCCTGTCAGACGTGCCCACAGAGGTCTTTCAACCTCAGATATGTTTCGGGCTGTAATGCAGGCACAGTCACGTATGGAACGGTACACCAGACAGGGTCTGAGGGAGCTGAGAGCATGTCGCACAGCCATGAGTGACAGTATGTGTGATGTTGCGGCTGCCATCCGTAACTTCACCGAGGTCATTGACAGACGTTGGGGGGACACATTAGATCTGTTCCACAACTACATGTCCATGAGCCAGGGCAATGGTGGACGGTTGAGGCATCGACATGGCCGTATGCCAGCAACAGCAGCAGCTGGCAGCTGTTGCAGATGACAACAGGCCTGCGGCTGCTCACATAGTGCTAGCAGCAGCCCCAGCAATGCTGGGTCTGTGCTGTCATCATACCGCCCCAGGAGACCACGTGCACGTGGTGCTGGACAGTCCCAACAGGGACCTGTCTCCAGTCACCAACCACCTGCTTCTGGTGACAGTACCCAGTCTGGCTTAGTACCTGATACGGTCCGTAGCTCCCCTGCCAGGCACAGGTACTGTGTCCATGGCCACAGACAGTGATCTGTATGACCTGGCAGGTACAGTCTGTGGCTGTCCACAAACATCTGTATATGGCAGCCATGAGGTGGGACTGTGTGCATTCATACACACATGCAAAATGTTAACACCTAGAGCTACCGCATACACGCACACACTGCATCAACATTGCCCCATCTTGTACTGCTGTCCCTCACCAACACACACACACAGACATGTCAATTGGTTGTATCAGTGGCAGACTCAGGCACACCAGGTACACACCCTGTGCATATGATGAAACTGTGCCACCTCCTGCAATCTGTAAAATCAGTGCAGGAACAGGTTAACATGGTGCTGATGCACAGGGTGACTACATAGACATATTGTAATAGTATGATGTTGACAACAGTACAGTGTAATGATATCATTGTGGGTATATACCAGCATGCCTGATGCAGTTACAGTATGAATGTCATTGTATTGTTTTGTACACCCATAGTAATTACTACAGTCTTCTGTCTGCACATCTTTGCATACTGGTGGTGAGGCTGTCAAGGGATGGCCACCTACATAGGTAGCACAGGGGATACAACAATGTACATATTGATACTCAATGATGGTCATGTCAACTGCGAGTTGCATGCTGTCCACACACGACTCTGCAATGCAGATGTTTCAGGATGTAGTATCTGTGCAGTACTACACAACAGGTTCAAGGCTCACAAGAGCACACTAGCTCTACAAGGTAACACCTCATTCCATGCATGACAGCACCAAAACACAGAACTAACTATGACAGGAGGGAGAGTGTCCATACATGTCAAGGATACTGTGGTGCCAGGACAGGTAGCATACATCATACTAAGTCTGGAACTGCTGAGTGAGGGCTCAGTGTCTGTTATTTGACATGTGTATTATTACAGGTATGAGCACTTGGGTATCAGGCCAGTTATTCAACATTACAAAGGTACGTGGTCTATCCACTTGTGTGGGGTGTGGCTGGACCCAGCCCGTCTGACCTGTGAATGTCTGGGTACTGGCTTATAGTGCCTGCATATATGCACTGTTACCTACTGGAAGTCGTACACCTTGTTTGTTGTAACATAGTCTACATACAGGCCTGCTGACTGTAGCTTTGTTTGTATGCATGTTTGCCTGTTATGTTCCTGAAACACTGATTCCACCTGCAGTGCAGATATACAGTGCCTCTGTGGATCCCTAGGACATCTGTATTGCTTACTGTACTGATGTCCATGTGTCACTTGACAGAACATCACTGTTTGTCCTGTTTGCATGTAGCTTGCCTGTAACACATTGCATATGACTTACCTCGCATTTGCTCAAGAAAGCATTCATATATGCCAGCACTATCAAATCAGGAGCACTACACCCTCACATAGTCACCTTGAGTACCTTTTTCCCCATTGGCCCTATGTGTCGTTACTTAGTATGGGAGTCACAATGCTATGGTAGCATGTGCAAAGGTCACCTGTCGATCTACTCTCAGGTCCAGTTGGTGAATCAGTGAGTCATGTGGCAATGTTACAGCTGCCTCATGTACACAGACAACCCTCTCCCCTTCCCATACACGTACAACACATGTGAGAGATGCAACCACATAGCCAAACTGGGGGCTAAGCTCTGTTAACACAGCACTGGCATTCCCTGTCAGGTGGAGTGGGATACTACAGTGAATACAGTACCAGTCTCCCATAGACCTGCCACGACCGCAATCCAAACACAGAAACACACAG
This sequence comes from Protopterus annectens, assembly GCF_019279795.1. Taxonomy (NCBI): domain Eukaryota; kingdom Metazoa; phylum Chordata; order Ceratodontiformes; family Protopteridae; genus Protopterus; species Protopterus annectens. The sequence continues at coordinate 1,042,212,650 of NC_056735.1, forward strand.
GTACATTATTGGACTCTCAGAATAGCATCCTGCCTGAGCAGCTGACACCTGCAAAGCAGACACACAAGCAAACATTAAGCCAGAGCAGAACACATGCAACACATAGCTCACAAAGCCTGTGTGCCATACGGCTTGACAACACACCTGCTACAGTTGTATGAGGTACCTCTATCGTCACGTACTCTCCCACGTGGTCCTGCTCCCAGGCTGAACAAGGTGACGGTCACGCTGAGCTGCCCATCGGGCACTATGATCCACCACGTAACACAAGCATACCGGTCACTCCAAGGCATGTAGAAGTATGACTCAGTCATTGTTTGTGTCAGTGTGTATGACCTCTGACGCACCTCCCTGGGCTACATGTTAGGGGACATAGAGGGGCTCTCTGAGCTTGTGGCACAGGCTGGTATGACCCTGGCCTTGAGTAGCATCTCACCCTCACCAAGAATGCTGCCACAATATGTAGACAGGATCATCGGTTTCTGCAATTAATGTATGTTTCAGTGACATTCAAAGGGGATCCAATGACTGTCAGTGTGGGATTACATGCTGGACAAGCCACATTGCTTTGCTTGGGACAGCTTGCACCTGTCACCCATGGGCCATTGTATATTGGCAAAGGCTGCTGCTACACACATAGTGCCTTTGTATGCAAGGCTGACATTACATAGCCACCTACACAGGTATCACACGGGATAGTACACTAATAGAAATGCTACTCAACAGCAGCAGTGTAAACCTCAAGATGCATGCAGTGGAAACTGTCCTTAGCATGGGGTACAGCAATATCCATGCAGTAACAGACTCCTGGTACAAGGCTCCCAGGTGCACACCATCTGTGCCAGGTCATTCCTGATACCATGCTTGTCATCCACTACACATGCACCAAACCAGAACAGGGGGGATGTATCCAAAGGCACCTCAGATACACACACCCCCAGGTTGGTGGCACTGCACAAAGCATCAGAGCTTCTCCATGTGCAACTCACAGTGGGTTAGACTGCCTTCAGGTTCATAGCCTGGCACACACCACACTCCCATACCCAGGACACCCACTTGGCCTTTCTGACAACACTGGGAATATGACGGTCTCTACACACACCATTATATGGTTGTACTGCGACTACGCAAACATAGAGTGTGAGCATTACTCTAGCTGCAAGACCCTATCTGAAGGGTTCTTATCATTCATTCCCTGCATTGCTATGGAACAACTTGTTACCACTCCCACAAGTGGTGACAACATGCTGCACCTGTTCATCACCAACATGTGGACTATATGCTCCAGACCAGTCATGTATCCCTCGCTGGTGGGATGACACCATCTACAACCCACACTGTATAGTCACATACCACATGCAGCCCCTGCACAGAACACCACAGTCATACAGTTGTCTGATGCATATTCCATGTATTCACATGAGGTAGGCTTCGGACATGTGAACTCTTGCAGTTCACAGGTACATATGTGTAGGTGGCACACACATACATCATGTGTGGATTGACATTACTGATATAATGTATGTCGTGCAATATTGGGAACAACACCCCACACACATGGACAAACTGTGTGACAAAAATACACATGGCATTTGTAGGATACAAACCCCTACCTAACTATTTAGATCGCTTGTGAGAGTCGCAGTAGCAGAGTGTGCTATTTGCATTACTGGGAGGATTGCTTTCTCCTGCTGTACTTATAGGGTGCTGACATCATCAGTGTTTAGACAGTGGAATATGCAGCATGTGTTGTGTAGTAATAGTTGCCAAAAGGGACATTTCTCTTACACATGGAATTGCACACACTACTCCCCCACACACATTCACACACACACACTGTGCACTTGCAGGATTCAAACCCCTACCTACCTATGTTACGACACTTGCGAGAGACCTATTAGCAGAGTGTGCTATTTGCATTACTGGGGGGATTGCTTTCTCCTGCTGTACTTATAGGGTGCTGACATCATCAGTGTTTAGACAGTTGAATATACCGCATGTGTTGTGTAGTAATAGTTGCCAAAAGGGACATTTCTCCTACACATGGAATTGCACACACTACTCCCCCACACACATTCACACACACACTGAGCACTTGCAGGATTCAAACCCCTACCTAACTATGTTATGACACTTGTTAGAGACGCAGTAGCCGCCGTATTCACATTACTGGGTATAATTTCTGCTCCTGACATATATATATCGTGTGCTGACATCATTATGGATAAAGAGGTATGTACATCTGTTACTATCCATCAGTACAGGGGAGAGCATATCTATGCATTAACTTTGCACAGACACAGTGGCCTACTGTGCTGTGGAGGCAGATGCCAAATACACTGTGGATAGCCTTCTGTATTCCCTAGGGACAACAGTCAGGTATTGCACTCTACGGCCATATGTTTACCTGTCAGATGCAAGTATCTGTTGCTCATATACTGTTTGTGGGTCTTTATTGCCATAGCCTTCCCTATCTCTATAAAACAACGTGTACTGTGGGAGATGTTTGCATATGAGTGGGATCCAGTACTTTACTTATGTCTCTGTTGTAACTTCACTGTGTGCACTGGGCAGATGTCTGTATTGTGGGAGGTTCCTGTGTTAACACATAGAAATGCCAGATATGTGTGTGCAACTGCTGAACTGTGACATGGCCTAAGTGTGTGAGCATGCCCAGTTCACAGTTTGTATGGCTTCTTGACTGCTACGTCTCATTTATCTAAGTGTGCGAGCATGCCCAGTTGACCTTGCCTTATGTTGGGATCTGTGGACCACCACATTTCTGTTTGTGTGTGGACGCCATCTATATATCACATGTACAGTTGAGTGTTGGACATCAGGTTGTGTTCTTACTGCCCAACTGCTTTGTGTCTGAACCTAACAGGCATTATGCTGTGCCTGCAGGGTCACCATGGGATAGTTTGCATACAGTTGTCACCATCCTTTCCTGCTGACCAAACAGTTGTATTGTCATATAGTGTACTGGTGCAGAACTTTCACTGTGGTGGACAGTATAATCGGTTTCAGTCCTATCACTGCTTGTAATATTTATAGTGAGCACACCAGACTGGTTGACGGCCAGTTGTGCAGATATGACCATGTTGCATTTTGTTCAGATATGGACAGCATAGTACATGATTGTTCGACATTGTTAATGTATTCCACAACTTGTGTGGACAGTGACAAACAATGGCCATTTGCCCTAGTCCATTTGTAATGCTAGTCAGAGAGTGTTTGTCCTTCAACACATATTTACTGGTGTTTGCCATGACATATGTCACGGTTAGTGTGCTGTGCCTCTGTCTACCCGTGACATACAGGTGATATCCAGGGTGCACCTACCATCTCCCATCCAGTCATCATGATTCCTCTGGTTGACAGTCACTGAGGGACTCCATGGATATCCTGTAATGGGAGTTTAGTCGTGAGTGGAGTGAGCTTCTGGGTTATGGACCAATCGGTACAGCATGTCCTGTTTATGTCTGTGCTGGGGTTCAGGCCTGTCAGCTGCATAGGTCACCAGCATTCAGTGTTTACATGGTGCCAAATGTCCATTGATACCAGATTGGTCATGGCTCTATACATCAGGCACAGTTCACCTCCAGCCAGGCAGTATGGCAATGTGTGGAGCTGCAGTTTCTTTACTCAGGCAACACATGGCATCTGTTACAGCTCTGCGATCCTCCTGGTGGGGTATTTGTGTGGTCTTTCCAGTTGCTGCAGGTGTCTGCTACAGTACATCTCTGAAGGGCCATTGTACACAATTGTGAGGCTGCTGATGGATGACTGGAGAGGCACATTGACCTACCCTAACCAAGCTGTGCTTACCTTCATGATTAGGTGGGTATATGGTATGTTTCTGTAACCACTACAGACACATGGTTGTCACATGCAGGATATCTATCACCTTGTGTCCCCAGGTCTCTTATTGCTCCTGATGTACTTACTGGGTTAACATCTATGTGGTAATTTCTGGCCATGTACTGTGTTTCCACAGGGGTTGACTATACACTATTCTGCATTTAGCTTGTTGACATGGCTGTGGCACCACTTGTCTGTTTCTATGTGTGCCTTTTGTAGGTTGCTTGTGTCAGCTGGAGGGTCCGATATGGTGGCCAGTTTGTAGTCCTCTGCGAACCTGTTCAGACAGAGTCCTTCCATGTTGGCCTGTACCTATGCGACAAATATAGCATACAAGAGAGGTCCCAGGACCATGCCTTGTGGGATGCCAGTTGTACCTGGTTTGCAGTCTGCCATGGCTGCAGCATGTCTGCCAGGTCAGTTCTGTCCTTGAGCTGGGTTGCAACCCATCTACTTGCATAGGGGTTTATAGTTAAGCTGGTGAGCTTATCTGTACCACCAACTAGGGTATTGTATGGAAGGGTTTAGCAAGGTCCAGATAGGCTGTGTGATCAACATTCCCCACATCAATGGCCTTGGTGCACGTTTCACATGAGTCAGACATGTGTAAGGGGCAGGATCTGCCCTATGACAGCCACACTGGGTAGGGTCCAATGTCTGTAGGTACCCAATCTCGTTATTCATGGGATCCATGATCATCCTCTCCATTACTTTGCCAACCTAGATAGTCAGGATTGAAGGGTGATAGTTTGCAGTATCCATTCAGGCACCCCCTTTGTGGTGTGGGACCACTGTTGCTGTACACTGCTCTTTGGGTACATATCCTGTGGTAGGACTTATAGTGCGCAGTAATGCTATTTGCTGTTCCATTCTTCTTACAGTACTTGTTGGACACAACCCAGGACACCATCTGGTACCATTGATGCTGTGTGCTGTGCTTTGTGGATGCTGGCTGTTACCTCAACATCTGCAATGTCAGGGGGCCAGCACTCTCCTGGGATAGATATTTGGCAGTTAGGTGCTGGTGGGGAGTTTGGAAGGAATCTGTTCAGTAGGCTGTTGGCAATGTGTGTGGGTTTGGTGTATTGTTTGTGATATTAGAGTGCTGCAGAGCATATCTGTGGATTATCGCCATGGTTCCTACCATCAGATAGGACAGCTGTGTGATAATCCTTTGTGTCCTGCACAATTTGTATCATCATAGGTTCATAGGTTCATACTAGGCTATCTGCCCTGGCCTTGTTTGAGCACGGACAGACTGTGTGTGGGTCTCGACACCCCTTGCAATGTGCATATTATGCCCACGTAGGGTTTACTTTCCTTGATGTGACACAGGGATGGCCCCCAGTGTACACCTACTATCTCCCATGCACTTCACCGGATTTCTCTTGTTGAGTTTGTGTGTAGAGCTCAGCCTATCATGGACTGGGATTCTGTTCCAGAGTGTAAGGAGCCTCTGGGTTATGGATCTGTCCCTCCAGCACATCCTATTAATCTATGTGTGGAGGTACAGATATCTCACTGTGGTGTGTCTGCTGGATTTGGGGTTTCTGCAGTGGAGCATGTCCATTCATTCTGGATTGGACATGGCCTTGTACATCAGGCATACATCACCTCTGACTGTGCAGTATGATTCTGAATTGGGCTGTGGTTTCTTCAGCCAGGCTGCAGATGTCCAATGTTTGGACCCTTTATCCTCTTGGTGGGGTACATTTGGGGTCTTTCTGACTGCTGCAGGTGTAAGGTAAGGTACATCCGAACTGGGGCATTGTTGTCACGTATGGGCCTGATAAGGGAAGAGTAATGGGGCACAGTGACCTCTCTAGCTCTACATGTGCATCCTTTCATATTAAGGTGGGCAATATAGCAGGTCTTCCTGGCCACCTTGGCAATGTGAGTGTCACATGACAGGTTACCATACACTTGTGTCCCTAGGTCCCTGATTACTTCTTCCATACATAATGGATTGCCACCTATGTCATACTTTGTGTGTGCCTTGTTTGGTATTTGTTGAGACATTCATACTCTGCAGTGTCTTCAGGAAGGCTGGCTGGGGTATCTGGGTGTGTGTGTGTGGTCTGTAGCAGGCTTCAAACAGGTACACAGTTTGAGACAGTGTTACTTGCCCGTGGATAGTCCATGCTGCTTCTTGCTGTGGTACCAACCTGGGGGTGTGGTTATCCTTGATAATTACTGGTAGCCACACTCCTATTGTCATGTGTTCCATGTTTTGGAGCTGTAAAGCATGGTATGAGGCATAACCTGGTAATATTAGGGTGCTCTTCTGGACCTTGCCCAGGTTTTTGTTACAGAACATATATTACCATTCTCCATGCTGTGGTGGGTTTGGTCTGCATGCACCTTTCAGGTTAGACTTCTGGCATTGGGTAGCATTACGTCCAGGTTATTATCCCTTGTGCTACCTATGGTGGTGGGTTTTTGTTTCCAGACTTACCTGTTCCAGGCACAGTGGGGGTGACAACAGCCTTTGCCAGTATCCACACAGCCAGGTGTGCTGGGTGCGTGCCATCCCTAGCAGGTGGGGCATCATGTCTTGCTCAGCATGTCAGCCCAGGCTGTCAGCCATGTGTTCCCCCTTGCTAACAGCAATACCTCAGCCAACTATTGTACTTGATCTTGTTGTCTTCATAGTGTGGCATCATGCTTGGTGAGGGTGAGATGTTAGGTTGGGTCTTCATGTTTGCATATACTAGATGGTGTTACATTGCTTAACACATGGCAATCATGCCTCAGGTGGTGCTGCAAGGCTGCCTCTGTCGGATGCACATACTACACTCCCTGTACATGTTTGAGAGCAGGTTGTGTCATGTTAGGCGTCCCTGTTACTATATGAGTGAGTCAGAGAGGGGTATCATTCCCAGGGTTCCTACTGAGCCAGTGTATGTGCTATGCGTTGCCTCTTTGCCAAGGCCAGGGCATACTGGGTATGCCTCCTTCTGCCTACTGGGGCAGGCTCAGGTTGTTCCTCCTCCGAGTCACGCTCTGCCTGTGATGGCCTTGGCAACGGTGGGGGGGCTGTTTGTCCCGGCCCTATGCTGGTCCTGCTGCAGTTGTTTTCGCAGAATCATATTATGTAGCATAGCACATACCATGACAATTTGGGTACATGTAGTTGGTGAGTACTGCAAGGCTCCACTAGATGTGTCCAGGCACCGGAACCGTGACTTAAGCATCCCAAACACACGCTCTATTACATTACGTGTTTCTGCGTGTGCCTCATTATGGCGTTCCTGTTCAGGTGTGTGTGCATTTCTGATGGGTGTCATTAGCCACGGCTCCAGTGTATAACCTGCATCCCCCACTAGGTGACCATGTGGGATGTCCCCATTGGCAAATGTCTGGTACAGCTGCATCAAATGCCAGATATGGGAATCATGGTAGCTCCCAGGGCAGCCAGCACACACATTCATTATTATTCCCTGGGCATCACACATGACCTGGCAGTTGATGGAGGAAGCCCTACTGCGGTTTATGTAGGCCCTACCCCGCTCACGGCTGGTGCTTTGATGCATATGTGCGTGCAGTCTATTGCACCCACTACCTCAGGGTATTCCGCTATTTGCTGGAAGAGACACATATTGCTGGCCAATACCTCATGGGCATTGGGGAAATATACATGCTCACCGACATGTGCTGACATAGCATCCAGGAACTGGTGCAGTACCCTGGAGGCTGATGCCTTTGATATCCCCATCATATCACCAGTTGGTCTCTGGAACGTACCTGTTGCTAGCATTCGTAGGCCAACACATACCTTGGTTTCCACTGGGATGGGTTCCCCTCTGTTGGTTCTGTGTGTGAGGTGTGGCCTGCACAGCTCAACAATTTGCTGCAGGAGGTCTCTGTCCACTCTATAGCGCTCCACTATCTCCAGCTCATATAACCCCTGGTAGGTGACCCTGGGCCTGTACACTCTTCTCCGTCTCCTCACTCTGGGTTGTCTGGCAGCATTTCCATTGTCACCACCCTCAGCAAGTCTCCTATGTCTCCTTATGACCGCTATGGCAGCCCCTAGCATGTTTGGTCTGAGTGCAGCTTTTTCAGTTTTCACTTCTACTAGCTTACTCCTGTCTTGCAGTGTCTCTTGAGAGAAACATACTGCAATGCTGTTTGCAGTGTTTTAAGTGCTGGGCTGGGCTTGTATTCTGCCTGTGTAATTGCCTGATTCTAATTGTTTTCACCTGTTCCCTCTACAAGTATTCCCTACTAGTTTCCTACTATTTCTTCTGCTTCCTTTTTCCTCTCTGTTTCCTCAGGGGGGAGCAGCGCGCATACCAGCGAAAACACGCTCACAGTGGCTACCACGCACGCACACATGCTTACATGGACTAGAATCTGCTTATTCAGATTAAAACGCGTGCACACCAGCACAAACAGGTTTACTAATCTTTAAACAGGCTCCTACATGCTTACTCTGCCTTACACATGCGCACACACGCTTACACGCGCGCACTCTGTCTTACTCGTGCCTCCCAGCGCGCACACGCTCGCATGCATGTACAGCAAGAAACTTTGGTGTTGGCCACAGTGTACACCTTCCATTTCTTGACTATCCCATGATTATCTGTTGACACTCCTCTTTTTATGCTGTGTGATTGACATCATTCACATACCACTTTGCTCCAATGAGCTTGATTTCTTCCTGACATTCCCCGCTGTGATGTCACCTATCTCCTACGCTGTTACTCCCCCTTATCTAACTCTTACACTACACAGAATGTGCTTATTTGCTATGTGACAGTGTGATTCACTATCCTACCACTCATTTATATAGGATTGCCTACTAATGCTTAGTTACATGTCTTACACTCAGCTTCCCCCCTTAGCAACCACTAGACGGTGGCCATGTTGTTTTTGGTCTGCTAGTCCCTGCATTGCAAATCCATGCATTACATAAAACCCACATTTGTGGGTTTCAAACCTTTATTTTTCTGTTTTATATAGCGCAGCCCGTTTGGCGGGGCTGCGCTGTGTTTAAACCTCGCCGATCTCCAAAAAAAAAAATATATATTTTATTTCATGTTTGCATCAGGTTACCATGCCAATGGCCACATATTTGGCCATTGGCATGCTGACTGCAACATTTGCACACTTTATTTGGAGCTGTCATGGCTCCGTTGTGTTATTTGCAGTAACGTACTCAGTTGTCAACTGAGTACATTTCTGCACCTAACACGACTCTTACACGGGCTGGTTTCAGCTTCGTGGATCACTAATCTACCTCATTTGCATGCCTTTCGGCTGCAAGTGAGGTGATTAGCATATCCACGCCCTGCCCATGTAAGAGTTGTTTTAGCTGGTCTCTTACACGGGATTTCGGACTGTTCCTGGATCGCGATGGCTGCATGGAGTCTTACACGACTCTTAGACTCCGTGCAAGCCATCGTGAATCCTGCCCTATGTTTGTACAACATATACTACATTCTCTTGTGTTACAGGCTATCATATTTTTACTATTTGGTATTGATGTGGGGTCACCCAGTGACCATGCTGTCTGGCTCAGCTGTTTGTCATATGACTTTTATATTTTCCAAGGTATTGTCATCTCACTTTATATTCATTATAATGATGCTAATTGGTGGCTATTCATATGACTCATTACATGCACAGACACATGGAGTACATTTGATATTCACACACAGACATAATTGCTCAGGGAGCATGTGCAAGGGAAAATAATGGAATAAATAGTGATATCCTATTAGACACTCAGCTGGACAGTTTACTGAGGCAGACATCATTATTAAACAGTGCAGGTCACAATACTACTGTTTTGTTGTCATTTTCCCAGACTTTTTTTTCTTCAAATTACAGTTACGGGAATGTTGCATGAGACAGTGTCAGGGCATGTTTCCCTTCAAACGTCAGGATATGTTACATGTGCTTGCATTGCATATGCCATGATTAATGCTTGCCAGTAAAAAACTGTTCAGGTCATGTCATGATTTCCACTGGTAAGCTGTGTTATGCATGCCATTGCATGGCCTTGAGTAAGCTGTTGACATTGTGTGATGGATACAATCTCCCTGACACATTCCTTTATTGGACATGTCCATACGTATAGATAATGGGACATAAGAAGGTGCTGTGTACATGAGGAGCTCTGCTAGCAGCAAATATTTTGCTTATAATTGTGCTACTTACTAATGTTTGAGCCATTTCATCCAGAAATGTGTTTTTAATGAAACCATTAATTTATGCTAATGTATATTCAATCTCATATTCTGATATGCAGAGCTCACATGTGGATGGGATGTTAATTAATGTATCTTAGATTGTAGATGTGCACATCAGTTTCAGTTTAATAACAGCTATGATTTTCATAGGAATGTGTGGCCTGATAGACATTTCTTTTTCATTGCTATGGTTTTGATTAAAGACATGCATCGCATATAGTAGTACAGTGGACTATGGTCATAACGTATTGTAGTGCTTCATGAGGATTATTTTCTGCCTGTTCATTGTGTTACAGTGGGTGTGTTTTGCAGACAGATAGTATCTGGTATTCAGATGTAATTTCTATTCTATGTTGTGATTCATCTTGACAGAGCATGGGACCCGTGTATGATAATCCATGAGACGAGGGAAGCAGGCACATGCCAGGGCACTGCCAGAGTTTTCCAGTGATAATGACCATGATGATTATGATGAGGATGATGATAAGGAAGCTAGATCTACTTGTGCCATCATCATTGCTGCATCCCAGAGGAGACAACACCAGGAACAACAGTGAGACAGTTATCAGGAGCAGATCCCGGAGGTGGTGATGATGTATTTTGTGCACAAATGAGGGACAAAATGGGGATTTTTTTTCAGCATGAGCTATGCATGACTCCTTCAGGGTGATAGCCCTAGAAGTCATTCATGATATTCACCTACATCAGGGTGGACCATCAGGTCCATAAGCATTGTCTGTGTGATCCAATTGTGTAATGCTGCCACCATGCTGTTTGCCATATCAGTGACTGGGCTATATATGAACTCTTGTGCATGCATACCATGTAGTTGTCATGCTTATGTGCTACAGGTCCAAATACACAATGCCGATATCATGTATAATTGTGTTTAAACATGTGCATGACATACATCAATAAATTAGACTTTCCTTACACATTCAGCTGTCCATGCATTGCGGCAGTTATTGTGCAGCTACTGCTGCAATAATTCCACTGTAAACATGTGGGTTTATGACAGAAACTCACAAAAAACATGTTGCCCATTGTCCAGCACTACCACAGTGGTATGGATGTGATTTGTGTATTCCCATATCATGTATGTGCAACAGAAGGACATGTCATTGTCCATCTGCTTTGGATAATAGTTATCCTGGTGTCCCACTAGCATGATTTAATGTTGTGTTGCATGTGTTGGCAATGCTGATGCTATGTTGGGTCATACAAATGTATGTCATACATATGAGCTGTCCTCCTTAAATGTCTGCATGGACCACCAATGTAATGTTCATATATACAACATGGTAATGATAATTTATTCAGTAATAGTACAATATGCCATCTCTGGTCTATGTTACATTTCTACATCCATTCAGTATTCAAATAAATTCACACTTTTCGGCAAATGGTGTACATATTGAATGATTTATGTACATGTCTTTGCACATAGTCTGATCCATAGTGAAACATCATTGTACCTTTGACATGTGAGCCGTCAATGACTTAATGTTGATGAGCTGTAATATTGCTCACAGGACTACCCTCTGCTCAGTAATTAGGAGGATCCATAACATATAATTGCAGGTGTTTATTCCACAGTGGCATGATAGTATATGTTTATGTGATTCAAATTCTTAACTTGCTTAACTATGCCTGCTTATGTTACATGATTGCACAATAATGTGCATGTGTGATGTATACATGTCAATTTGTGATGATGTCGGCAATGTAGTCTGCCCATGCAACATACATTTGCCATTTACTTAAATGTATTTTGAGCTGGCTTCAACAGCTCTCTATGTGGTGTACCCATGCATTTGCAATGTGTAACCTTACCTTGTTGTCCTGCTTTATCATTGTCTTCCTTGATGTGGGCCCATGCTGTCCATCTTCCTTCCACCCACCTTTGTAGGTATAGAATATATCTTGTTATTATGTTTTCCCTTTTTAAAATGATTGTCCACTATCATGTATTAGTTTGTTTACAAGGGCAGCATGTGCCAACTCTACTACCATTATACAGATGACAGACTTATGCACACAAGTCAATGGCTACTGCTTGCTATATGTCCTTGTTCTCGTTATAATTGTGTTACACTGTAACCATTGCACATTGTTGAAAATTGTGTGGACAACCTGATATTTTTATATAGCTATACTGTCAGATTTGTGAACATATATTATTCTTACATGTCACTGATGTGTGTATGTATAATGACATTGCTTTTATGTAAGTTTTGGTTAGGTCACTGATGGTCATAGGTCATACATATATGTCTACACTTGTGTGTTGCCTTTGACTTAGCATGTGTGTGTGACATATGTATTCTACTACACATTTGCTGTGTACACCTATTTGTGTAGGTATTAGCCAGTTTGCTGTTTTGCTCGAGTACTACTGTTTGGCACTGTGTTTGTTTGTTTATCTTTCACATGCATGGCTACAGGTTCTTTTCTGCCCTGTGCTGGAATTATTTAGCATTCCATAATCTGCATTTACTCGTGTATGATGCTGCTTGGCTTACACTTACACTACTGACAGATCACTCGGATATGGGTTTATTTATCCAATGTGTACTGGTTATACACACCCAGGTATGACTGCAACACAGTTTGCAACATGTCATATTGTGATCGTGCATAGGCAGATATGTTTTTCTGCATTTCACCATTGCTGGAATGCATCCCAACTCTGTTTGACAACTTTCCATTGCCTGTGTTGTGGTGTGTTCTGTCTGTGTAACTTACCTGCCCTTACTGTTTTTCCCAATCTTTGTCACGTGTTGTGATATTTGTTGTATGGATATACCTGCTGTGATTGCCTTCTCCTCCTCTTTCTATATCTTTACCATTCCTTTTACTCCTTAAAATAATGGGGCTTATTCCCATCAAAAACATTGCCATTTCCCTTTGACGTTCCCTCAGAAATTCCTATTTCAGCATTCCTCTTGTGTGTCCCTCTTCTTCACCCATACCCCATGTCTGCTTTTCTAGCTCCTAATTTCCTTGGATGTGTGTATTACCTGTGTTCCCCACACATGTCCTGCACCCATTGTTAGCTAATGTTAGCCGTGATGTCCATGATTGCCCTTCACCTTTATTAATTTATTTTATTAAAAAAATACAGATTCCATCAGAATCCATAAGTGATAGCTAGCATATTTTCATAATAATGGAGTTATGTAGATATTCCATAGTTGTTTGTAAGCTTACTGGAGTGATTTTGTTATAGATATGTATTTATGAATGCCAGGCTGCTTAGATTGTGAGATTCATTCTGTAACTTTGTTAATGGGCATCATGCTTTGACAGAGGTTTTTCATTACTTATGGTTTACCTGTGACTGATCTGCAGTGCGCTATTACTACTAAGATACTCCATTGTGCACCAAAATGTTCAAAGTTCACTGGGGCATATTTACATATTGCACAGTTATCCACAACTTTCCGCTCATATCAGCATAATGTGCCAGATTCTGTGAATTTTACAGAATCTGGCTCAACAAGTGCACAACCACACCACTTGAAACTGGTTTACACTCTGGATCTGTACAAACAGAAAGTTGGAATCTCAGGTTAAGGTAGTCTGGCAATAAAGGCGCCACATAATACCATAACTAAAAGATACAAAAAAAAAATTGATTGTAAAATGGCATAAGAAGGATAGACAAAGAAAGTGGAGATCTGGAGATTTTAAGTGCAGGTGTAAAGAAGAAAGAAATATGGGCTTGCCTACACTATCGATGCATTGCAGATGGATATAGCCCTGACTATGGCCCAGGTGACTCGAGTTTGAATGGAAGCTCATATACTAGATGGCAGAGGATGGGAATGCTCATTCTGGGACATAGGAGTGGTGGCAACAGGCTAGCTATGCCCATTGCACTATATATTAACTAACCTTTGACAGTGGTCAGTAGTAGGTCAGGAACTGGAGACCAACTAGGGTAGGACATGGACATGACCATGCATGCCAATGATGGTAGCCCTTATGCGACAATCTTGAGGAGTACACACACACACAGATAGTGGAATATACGTGGTCCTCCAATGGAAGGGGCTAGGGCCTTAATTAGAAACTGAATGCAATTTTTGGCAAGCCAGTGAAAGAAATCCACTTTTTAATATAGACCCTACACAAGTGTACATATATATAAATATATGATATAAAACGTTTACACACCCCTGTTAAAATTCCAGGTTTCTGTGATATAAAAAAATGAGACCACAATAAATCATTTCAAAACTTTTCCCACCTTTAATGTGACCTCTAACTTATAACATGTGCAATTCAATTGAAAAACAAACAAATCTGTTAGGGGAAAAATATAAAAAATAAAAAATGTACAAATATTGCCAAGTCAAGATGGGCCATACTGATAGACTCCTACCCAGGAAGACTGAATGTTGTAATTAAATCAAAAGGTGCTT